>NW_011888915.1:1769503-1776864 GCF_000151845.1 Pteropus vampyrus
CTGGGAACCCCTGATCTTAAGATGGTGTGTGCCAGTGTGAGGAGGCACCAGGCATTTGGTGAGGTTTCTACTTTCCCAACCCAGCTGATCAGTTGTTTGAGAGAAGGCCCCCGTCCAAGTGCTAGTATCTGTCTGGATAAAAATAGACCAGTTCTTTGAGACTGATTAATGTGGCTGAATCCTGAACGGGAAAGCAGTAGACAGAAAACAATTCCCCACCTCTACCCACATCCATTGGATTGCAGAGGACGTGGGAGCAGAAATGCCCCAGGACCACTGAGAGTTTTATTTCGTGTTGATCATCTGTTTCATGGGTCACCAGGCACTCTGCTTCTCTTTCTTATTGCTTCTCTGGGCCAATGCAAGGCAGACTTCGGCCAAATTTATTCTCTTCTTTCAGTCTCAGTTCCTTATTGATAAATGGAATCTCTCTGAGGTCATGTGCAGTTCAAAATCTAGGATTCTTCTTCATCCACTGTGTTTGTCAGACCAAGGCAGAACTGGGGAGGGGACAGTGGGAGCAGTGTGCTGTGGGCCAGCGATAAGGACTTGCCTTGTCCATAGAGACTTTAAACAAGAATAAAACCAACTAAAATCTGCTGTGCTTGTTATTATGAGGTGGTAATTCTAAACGAGATCATGACAAACTACTCCCTCAGGAGTGTTCTGTTCGTACCACCCTGATCTTAGTGTGGGACTAAGACTCTTGGTTGCTGGTGATAGAAACCCAGCTCAGAATGGCTTAAATAAAAAAGAGATTTTATTGGCCCGCATGAATATAAAGACCAGGAGATGCAATTGCGTTCAGAAATGGTGTACCCAGGTGCTCTGTGATGCTCTATGAGCACTGCCTCCTCCATCTCTTACCTGCCTTGGTTTCCTTTTCAAGAATGCTTTCCCCTCACTGTACACGGCCACCAGTAGCTCCAGGCACACGTTATATCAGCTAAAGTACCTCAGAGAGTCTGTCCCAAAATTTTCAGGAAAACTCCTGGTTTTTACCATGGACCAACTTGGGTTACATGACTCCCTCTGATCTACTGGGGCGGTGGGGGGGATATGCTGACTAACCATCTGCCTACTCAGAGCTCAGGGGCAATAGCAGCATTTGTACTGAGAATTTCTTTCTCTCAAGGAATATTGAAAGGGTATTCCTAGAAGAAAGGGGAATGGATGCTCAGCCACCAAAGCAATAACTGTCCATCATATCCCTGCCTCCAAAGATGGGCTCGTATTATTCCTCTGGCTTGGTGTCCCCATTTCACCCCCACCCCACCCACTTTCCTTCCTTTCTCCCTACTGCAGGTGAAGATTTCACCTTCTACTCCCAAGAAGTCTTCCAGAGCACAGCAGCTCATCTTGAGTACTTCTCTCAATCAAATCCAAAGAATTATCGCGTATGCCTGTCATTCTGATAATTAACTAAGATCGACTAATTTTTGTTGTCTATTGTAAAGGTAATACATATTTAGTTTAGAAAAATAGAGAAGTAAAAAGAAGACACAAAAATATCATCCGTGGTCCCACCAGGTAATAATGACCATAAATTATATTTCCTTCTGTCGATAATTTTGTAATTAAAGTATAACATTGTTTATGTAATATATATAGATAGATATATACATATACGTAGATACACAAATCACTCAATGAATTTTCACAAACTAAACACACCCATGTTACTGGCACCAAGAATTAAGAAATAGAACATTATCAACATCCCGGAAAGCCCCACTTTGCTCATCCCAATTACTGCCCCTCCTCAAGGGTAACCACCATCTATCTGATTTCTAACATCATATATTAGTTTTGCCTGTTTTTGAACTTTATATAAATCATGGGTACTTTTAAAACACATAGTGTAATCATTGTTATTTAAAATTATAGCATACACATTTCTATTTCATTTAGCGTTTTATAAACATACTTTTAATAGCTGTGTAATCCTGTATCAAGGAGAACTGTAGTTTACTTAATCATTCCCCTCTTGCTGCAAATTAATATTCTGTGGACCAAGCTTTTCCTGCTAACTTGCCAAATCTGAAATCTGTAGAGCAGGCCATCAGGAAAGGCAGGTTAGAACTCTCTGGCAGGAGCTTAAACTGCAGTCCACAAGAATTCAAAGAAACTTTAGTTCAGCTCTTCAGGTTTTTCAAATGATTGAATCAGGTCCACTAAGATTATCTAGGCTAATTTTCTCTAGTTAAAGCTAACTGATTACAGACTTTAATCACATCTGCAAAATGCTTTCATAGCAACACATAGATTAGTTTTTGATTGAATGACTGGGGACTGAAGCCTAGCCAAGTGGACACATAAAATTGACCGTCACAAGAATATATACAATTGTTCCAGTAAGTTGTTTATTCAAAGGACCATCCTTTCCCCGGTGCTCTGTAGTTGCCACCTTTAACATTAATCAAGTAAATTTTCTTATTGTCTGTGTCTGTTTCTGGAATCTCTATTGGCCAGTTCATCCTCTGTCAGTACCATATTATCTTAACAATTACAGCTTTTCTAATAAGGATAAACATCTGAGAGAACAAGTCCTTCCATGCAATTTTATTATTTTCAAATAGAGTGTATAAACTTTTTGAAAAATAATTAAGTGTTATTATTTCTTCATTTGATTTCTTCCACTTTTTGACTACTATGAATAAAGTTACTATGAACATTCCTGTACAAGCCTTTGCAGGGACATAAATTTTCATTTCTTTTGAGTAAATATATAAATTTTAAACAGAGTAACCTAGTTGGGGGCAGGGGGAAGTTCAGGGTATCCAGTGTGGTATTGTCCCAGAAAAGGACTGGGTCCCAAAGTGGGCAGCCTCTACCTTAGATGTGAGCAGCCTGCCCACCCCAGTCTTACCGGCTAATAAGAGGATTATTTAATGGTTGTCATTCCATTTGTTGAAATGTACACTATCAGCCAAAGAACAGGTGTCTTTTCTCATTTCATGTACAGTTTACACGAAACTAAAGCTGATTCATAAGAATAATAATAATGCCTAGCATTTATTAAAAATTCAGTATGCTAACCATTTCACATACGTTTTATTATTGAATCCTCACAACATTGTGAGGTAGGAACCATTGTTTCTCCATTTGGCAGATAAAGACACTGAGGCCCACGGAGGCTAAGCAACTTGTCCAAGTTTATATGCATAGTAAATGGTAGAGTCAGGATTTCAACCAAGGCCTATCTCACTCCAAATCCTATGTTCTTAAACCCAAGTTACACTCCACATAGTGCCTGACTTATATTACTTGCTTAGTAATATCATTGGTGGTTTATGCTTAATTGCCGATAGGTTTCCAGTAGTCATTTAGGATATACTCCGATGTCTCTATCTTTATTTAATTATATTGAACCAAAATCAGAAGCAGCCCCCAAAGAAAAAAATCATTCAAAAAGAGCACATATTCCATTATACCACTGATTCCGTCATTCGTTACTCCATCCATTCCTTGAGCAAATATTTACTTGAGTGCTTTGTAGTAGATGACTCTCAAAGATCCCTTTCACCTGTAAATGAGGCTTTCAGTCAATCATGATTAGTCGGCTCTTTCCCGGCACTGACTGGCTGAGGGGTGGGAAGGCCCAAGCCAGTTTGGGCCAATAAGAGGCGAGTACTGAGCTCTTAGGGCCTTCTGGGTAGCAGCCGCGCCTCTCTGCCGTTGCTGAGCTCATGGGCTGCGCCATGTTGGAGCCCGAGGGAGCGCTCACCTTGGCGTTTGCAGGAGGCCGCTCCGCGGGAACCCGATTTCGAGCCTCAACACCTGCCTCTCCAAGGTACAGCCTTACCTTTATGTGTTGCTTAAGCTGGTTTGAGTCGAGTTGCTAGCCCTTGCATCCTGGGGCGTGTGTCTCACGCTGGCGAAGGTGTTCAGCAGCACCTGGGCCTGCCGAGGTGTATCTCTTAACAGCCACTCACACTGCTCATCTCCTATGCTTGACTGTAGGCTCTCCAAAGGCAGGGGCACTCCCTAATTCGTTTTGGGACCCTTCCGGCCAGCCTCGCAGGACGCACGTGCTGGAAAACTGCAGTAGATGAAGGGAACTTTAATGGAGTGGAGTGTATGTGTGTGTGTGTGTGTTCCTCAGATAGCAGTGAAGGGTTCGGGAAGGGGATTTACATTTTTGAGCATTTGCTCTCTCTGCCAAGCGTTTTACACATCATAAATGAATTCTTTCCTTGCAACAATCCCAAAAGCCGGCCAAAATGACTATTCCGTGTTTTAGGGACGCAAAGCCCGAATCCTAGGCGAGTTATTTAAGCTTACGCAACTTCTAAGTGGTGGAGCTGGGAGCGCACGCTGTTGACACTGCACAATTATAACTGAGTCCTACAGTGCTGCCTGAAGGGTGCTTTCATTATCGAGAACTGGGTAGTGGCCCCAAACCAGAGGAATACCTTTCCACTGTATACTCTGTTAACAGGTATACTCTGTTAACTAAACAATTAGAATTTGTCCTCTGCTCTCTTTGTTGTATAGTACTGTGTTTTATTCTCACGGGAGGTACATTGTAAATACATTTGGCCATCTCGTCGGTAGAACCTGAGGATAAACAACTTTATCTTTTTTCTTATCCTCTTTATCATGGAGTCAGGAGAATAATCAGTCCCTTCCCTTGGGCAGCCTGGATAATAAGTATTTAATTTATCCTAGCTCATCCAAAATGATGGGAGACTTCTATTATGTTTCTTTATACATATTTAATTTGCTTTTGAAAGTGACTATAGTCAGGGAATGTTTAAAAATAGAGCTTTAAAATTTTCTCTAAAAGTTCTTTCCTTTTACTACTAAGTGGACATGTAGGTAGGTAACATTTTCTTCAATTCCCATTTTACGGTGGCTTAGCACCATATTTTAGATTGTGGTTTCTATCAAACAGTGTGAGAAATATTACTGATAAAATGCTAATTAATCACTGTGCGGTCATCTATGGTGCTACAAGCGTGGTTTGAGTGTGTGCTGACTGTTAGAGCCCCTGCTAGCATCCTAAAATTTGAGATTTGGAATGTAAACAGTAAAGGCATATTTTTCCTTTAAAGATGGAGTGCTGAAAACTATTCTCAGTGAATTTTGGTGTTCTGGTTGGCCCTTTATTGGCCCTCATAATTGAGATTTTAACCTCTCTGCCAAGGTCAACAGCTCTTTTCCAGACATCATTGATGATATTAATTGGTATAAATCATTGGTGATATTAGTTACTATTCTTGGGACAGATTTCTTCTCAACTACCCATAACTAGCAAGAGTCCCTTTAGGATCATCTTTATTGCAGTGCCTTATTCCCATGCTGTAGACAGAACAAAAGCTCTTACAAAACTCCTCTTTGTTAGGAAATTTAGTATATTCTGGAAACATTTGTATTCAAGGTGACAGTAATGCTGAGACTTTATGTGGTACTGAAAACCAAAAGGTGCATCTGGCTAGAGCAAGGAATGCTTGAGAAAAATGTTTTCTCAGCTCTGTACTTAAATATATTTTTTGATGAACTCTTGAGACACATCAACCATAAAAGATTTCAGCAGATCCAGTCTTTCAACTGAATTCCTGGCAACTTTGTATATCAGAGATGGTGTCATATCAGCTTTCTAGTTTGTTTGTGATTTGACTGCTATCTTTGACTCTTGCCCATAAACAGTTGTGTAATTTGTGCTCTAATATATTTAAGTAGGAAACAGCTAAACTATTTATGGCCACCAGGTCGCAAAGATTATGCCTTGTTTAATCATATGCATCACCCTGCTCTGACAGTTTATTTTTTTGAGATATAATTTACCCTTTCAGTGTGTACAATTCAGTGGTTTTCAGTATATTCACAAAGTTGTGCAACCATTACCACTAATTCCAGAACATTTTCATCACCTGAAAAAGAAACTTTGTACCCATTAATAGTCACTCACTTCCCTACGCATCCTTCCCTTAGCAACCACTAATTTCTTGCTGTCTCTGGATTTGCCTGCTGTAGACATCTCTTTTAAATGGAATCATACCATATGTGGTCTTTTGTGAGTGGTTTCTTTCACCCAGCATATGTTTTCAAGCTTCATCCATGTTTTAGTATGTAACAGTAGTTTATTCCTTTTTATGGCTGAATAATATTCTACTATATAGATATACCACCTTTTATTCATCAGTTGATGGACATTTGGGTTGTTTTCACCTTTTACCTATTGTGAATAATGCTGCTATGAGCATTTGTGTACAAATTTTCGTGTAACCATATTTTTTCAATTCTCTTGGATATATACCCAAAAGCAAAATTGCTGGGACCTAAGGTAATTCTGTTTAGTTTGTGAGGAACTGCCAAACTTTTTACACAGTGGCTGCATCATTTTACATTCCCAACAGCAATGCAGAGGGGTACCAGTTTCTCCACATCATTGCCATCATTCTTTATTGTCTGGTTTTTAAAGTATAACAATGCTAATGGATGCTGACACACTATTTTTCTGGTGGATAAGGATAGACATTGTATTTTCACATATTCAGAATTAGCCCATTTCAATACAGAATAACATTTTAATCTTAATCTTTGTTTTATCTTTGACTTCCTGAAGGGTGTAGTTAAAATAATTCTATTTCGTGTTATTTACTTAAATTTATAGGTTAATTTTTGAAAATTCTTAATTATGGCTTGAGCTTTTCCCAATTCTCAGGTGGATTTTATTGAAAGTTTCAGCTATGTCTAAAAAAGCTCATTAGTTGTAGATAAATTTTTAAAATTATTTTTAATCCCATGAGTATATTTCCCTGCCCTAGGCTGTTTTTAATGTCTCAGACTGTTAACAGTGTCATTGAAACGACTGCTAAACACCGATTTTCGAAGGCATTACTAAACACATGAAGTAGCAAAACTCTCCTCTTTGTTTTGTCACCCTGTCACTCACTTTGAAGGTCTTTCCAAATTACTGACATTATGCCAGAAAAATAGTAATTTTTTTCTACTATCTTAACCATTTTTTAAGTGTACAGTGGAGTACTGTTAACGAGACACAGTGCTGTTCAGATCTCTAGAGCTTACTGGCCTTGCATAACTGATACTTTATGCTCACTGATAGCGAAATTCTCCATTTCCCCCTTCTCCCAGCCCCTGGCAACCACCATTCCACTCTCTCAGATTCTGTGAGTTTGACCATTTTAGATACCTCACATAAGTGGAATCATGCTGTATTATCCTGTGACTGGCTTATTTTTCTTAGTATAATGCCCTCCAGGTTCGCCTATATTGCTGTATATTGCAGAATTTCTCTTCTTTTTTAAGCCTGAATAATATTCTATTGTATGTGTATACCACATTTTCTTTATCCATTCATCCCCTGATGGTCATTTTGGCTGTTTTCACATCTT
>NW_011888915.1:1776914-1777332 GCF_000151845.1 Pteropus vampyrus
AGTAATTTTTTTCTACTATCTTAACCATTTTTTAAGTGTACAGTGGAGTACTGTTAACGAGACACAGTGCTGTTCAGATCTCTAGAGCTTACTGGTCTTGCATAACTGATACTTTATGCTCACTGATAGCGAAGTTCTCCATTTCCCCCTTCTCCCAGCCCCGGCAACCACCATTCCACTCTCTCAGATTCTGTGAGTTTGACCATTTTAGATATCTCACATAAGTGGAATCATGCTGTATTATCCTGTGGCTGGCTTATTTTTCTTAGTATAATGCCCTCCAGGTTCGCCTATATTGTTGTATATTGCAGAATTTCTCTTCTTTTTTTAAGCCTGAATAATATTCTATTGTATGTGTATACCACATTTTCTTTATCCATTCATCCCCTGATGGTCATTTTGGCTGTTTTCACATCTT
>NW_011888915.1:1778287-1809238 GCF_000151845.1 Pteropus vampyrus
TTTTTTAAGCCTGAATAATATTCTATTGTATGTGTATACCACATTTTCTTTATCCATTCATCCCCTGATGGTCATTTTGGCTGTTTTCACATCTTGGCGAATGCAAACAGTGCTGCAGCAAACATGAGAATGCACATATCTCTTTAAGATCCCGATTCCGGTTCTTTTGGATGTGTACCCAGGACTGAGATGGCCGGATCATATTGTACTTCTATTTTTAATTTTTTGAGGAATCCCCATACTATTTTGCATACCAATTGCACCATTTTGCATTCTTACCAATAGTATACAAGAGTTAACAATTTCTCCACATCCTTGTCAACACTTGTCTTTTTTTTTTTTTTTTAATAATGGTTATTCTAACAGTTATAAAGTAATAATTCATGGCTTTTATTTATATTTCCCCAATGATTAGTGAAGCTGAGCATCTTTTCATACTCTTATTGATCATTTGTATATCTTTGGAGAAGTGAATATTCAAGTAGTCAGCCTATTATTTATTCAGGTTATTTTTTTTGTACTGAGTTATAGGTCTTTATATATTTTAGAAATTAACTCATCTGGTATATGATGTATAAATATTTTCTGTTATTTAAGTTGCCTTTTCTGTGGAAACCGTAGTTTCCTTTGCTGTGCAGAAACTAGTTTGATGTAGTCCCACTCATCTATTTTTGCTTTTGTTGCCTATGCTTTTGATGTCGGATCCATGAAATCATCACCATGAAATCAATCTTCAAGATCCGTGAAGATTTCTCCCCATGTTTTCTTCTGAGAGTTTTATAGTGTCAGGTTTATGTTTGTCTTTAATACATTTTGAGTTGATTTTTGTATATGGTGTGAGATAAGGATCCAATTTTATTCTTTTGCCTGTGGCTATCTGGTTTTCCCAACTGTATTTGCTGAAGAAACTGCTTTACCCAGTGTGTTTTCTTGGCATCCTTGTTGAGAGTCAGTTGATTATATATGCATAGATATCTTTCCATTTGTTTATGTCTTTAATTTCTTTCATCTGTATTTTGTAGTTTTCAGTGTATAGGTTTTTCATCTCCTTAGTTTAGTTTATTCTTAAGTATCTTAATTCTTCTTGGTACTATTGTAAATAAGATTGTTCTTATAATTTCCTTCTTAGTTTGATAGTGTGTAGAATACAGCTGATTTTTGTATGTTGATTTTATATCCTGCAGCTTCACTGAATTTATTAGTTTGAACAGTATTTTGGTGGAGTCTTTAGGGTTTTCTGTAAGATCATGTCATTTGCAAATAATTTTACTTCTTGTTCAATTTGGATGCCTTTTGTTTCTTCTTTCTTTTTTGCATAATTACTCTGGCCAGGACTTCCAGTACTATGTCGACTGAAAGTGTCTAGAGTGGGCATCCTTGCCTCGTTCCTGGTCTTAGAGAAAAAACTTTCAATTTTTAATCATTGAGTATGATGTTAGCTGTGGGCTTTTGATATATGGCCTTTATTATGCTGAAGTAATTTTCTATTTCTAGTTTGTTGAGTTTTTATCATGAAAAGGTATTGATTTTTGTCAAGTGCTTTTTCTGTATCTATCGAGAAGATTATGTGATTTTTATCTTTTATTCTGTTAATATCGCATTAATTGGTTTTCATATGTTGAACCATACTTGCATCCCAGGGATACATCCACTTGGTCATGTTGTATTATCCTAGTAGTGTGCCGTTGAATTTGGTTTGCTAATATTTGTTGAGGATTTTTGCATCTATATTCATCAAAGATATCGGACTGTAATTTTTTTGCGTGTGGTGTCTTTGGCTTTGGTATCAGGGTATGCTGGCCTCATAAAATGAGTTTGGAAGTGTTTCCTCCACTTCAGTTTTTTGGAAGAGCTTGAGAAGGATTGGCATTAATTCTCCTTTAAATGTTTGATAGAATTCACCTTTGACGCCATCTGTTCCTAGGTTTTTCTCTATTGGGGGATTTTTTGCTTCCTGATTCAATCTCCATACTAAAGGGCTAGTCAGACTTTCTATTTATGATTTTGTTTTGGTAGCCTGTGTTTCTAGGAATTTATCCATTTATTGTAGCTTGTTCAATTTGTTGGCATATAATTGTTCATATTGCTCTTTTGTTATCTTTTTAAATTCTATGGCATCAATGATGTCTCCTCTTTCATATCTGATTTTATTGCACATGATTCTTCTCTTTTTCATTCCAAATTCATTTAGTCTAACTAAGGGTTTGTCAGTTTAATTTATCTTTTAAAAACTAGTTTCTGTATTTATCACTAGGGAATTTGTCCATGATGTTGAATTAGTGTGTTCATTGGAGTGAGGAAGGAGGGTCCAGGGCTTTCTCTTCTGTAATTTGCTAAAAAATACTTCTTCCTAAAATACTATTTCTAAAAAATAGCAATTTTTTTATTACTACTGAGATTTATGTAGCCCCTTTACAGTTCACAAAAGCACTTTCATAATGTGTTGTCTTACTGTGAAGACAGATATGTTGATATTCTCATTTTATATATCTGGGATGTATCACCAAAAGATTAACAATTGCCCAAGGTCACATAGCTAAGTAGTTCATGTAGGCTTTCCAGTTATACTTCTTGATTTTTTTTTCACAGAACTCTTGTAAATATAGAATGCTGTTTTAACAAACAAAAGTACTTATACAGTTCTAAACAGTTGTTCTTTCCATACTGCTTTCGTAATATGAAAAAGAAAAAAACAATTTTATTGAGAAAGCAATTTTCAGAAACAACTTCATTTACGAGTCTCTAGCCCACCAAAGCACTCATTCACTTAGAATAGAGCTGAACCGTGGAGAAGCAGAGCTAACTCAAGACATGATACCTGTCCTTGAGGAGATCTCATTTTAGGGAGTACAAACAAGTCAACAGTTTAACATTGTGTGCTGAATGCTGTAAAGGAGGTGTGTGCTCTGTTACACAGGAAAGGGAACAGGCCCAGGAAAGTCTCCCCAAGATGGCACGTGTATAGAAGAGCCCAAACAGGAGAGCAGTTCAGGTAGAGGGAATTTTATGAGCCAAATGATACAGAGGACCAGAGGAGGTATCAAGTGGAAATTTCAAGTGGTCTGGATGATACCCTCTTAGAGTGTACTTGTGTAGATTAAGTTAAAAGTTTGTGTTGGAGAAGGCAGAAGAGAAAGTAGGCCTAAAGAAGTAAGTTAAGACTAATTTGAGAAGGGCCTTGCCTGCTTTGGGTTTTTAAATTTTTTCCATGGGGAGGCTTTTGAATGCGGGGCCTGCATGGTCACATTTGGTTTAGAAAGAATATGTGGAAAGCAGTGTGGAGGATGGTTTGCTATGTAGTGAGACAAATCAGGGATATCCATTAGCATATTTTTGCTATAATTCAAGTGAAGCATAAAGGCCTTGTAGCAGGGTCAGTAGGATTTAAAAAAGTACTTTTTAAAAGAGACTTTAAACCAGTTTTTGTTGTTGTTGTTGGAAAATAAATTTTCATGTGTTATAGTCATAATTTCTAATCAAAGAACCTTTATTTGGACTCTTCTAGTGCCTCATGTTCTTTAAGAAATAGGGACATTTAAGTTTATGTCTTATTTCTAAGAGCAGTTGTACCTGATTCTGTAATTTGAAGGTTTTTTTGTTTTACAACTTCAGGTTTATTGGGACATATTTTACATACAGTAATATTTACCTTATTTACTGTACAGCTCAGAGTTTTGGCAGACGTATACAGTCATGTAAATGTATGTAGCCACCATCACAATCAGGGTATCACCCCATAAATTTCCCTCAGCCTTTGTGGTCATTTCCTTCTTTCTTAGCCACATTCCTGTCAACCACTGATCTGGTTTCTGTTTCTGTAGCGTTGCCTTTACAGAATGTCATATAAATGGATTCATACAATATAAAGCCTTTTGTGTCTGACTTCTTTCACTTAGCACAGTACTTTCGAGATTCATCCATGTTAGTGCATGTATCAGTTCATTTTTATTGCTGAGTAGTATTCAGTTGTATGAATATACCACAGTTTATCTCTCTATTCATTGACGGACATTTTTTTATTGTGTCTAGTTTTTGACTTTTATAAGTAAAGCCTCTATAAAAGCTACATATGAACAAATCTTTGTATGGACATACACTTCCTTTTCTTTGGGGTAAATACCTAGAAGTTAAATGTTTAGATCAAATGGTAGGTTTGTATTTAACTTTTTAAGAAATTGCCATACTACTTCCCATAGTGGTTGTGCTATTATATATTCCCATCAGCAGTGAGAGTATTAGAGTTCCATTTCCTTCACATCACCAGCCCTCGGGACAGTCAGCGTTTTAATTTTTAGTGTTATTGTGTGTAGTGTTATTGTGGTTTTATTTTGCATTTCCCTGACCTCTAATGATGATCATTTTTTTATGTGTTGCTTCTTAGATGAAGCATCTATTCAAATATTTGCTCTCCTCCCCCCCCTCATACATACACCTTTTGGTTTCTTCCCGTTGAGCCTGCAGAGTTCTTTACATATTCCTGGCACAAGTTCTTTGTTAGATTTACGCTTTACAAAGATGTTTCTCCCAATTCGTGTTTTGTATTTTCATTTTCTTAAAAGTGTCTTTTGAAGAGCTGATGTTTTAAATTTTAATGAAGTTCAATTTATCAATTGTTTTTATGGATTGTGTTTTTACTATACATCTAAGAAATCTTTGACAATCCCAAGGTCACAAAGATGTTCTCCTTTGTTTTATTCTGTAAATTTTATAGTTTTAGATTTTACATTTATATCTGTGTTCCATTTTGAGTTAATATATATATATTGCAAAGTATGGATCCAGGTTCATTTTTTAAAACATGCATAGCCAATTCTTCTAGCACATTTGTCTCAAAGGCTCTTTCTCCATTGCATTGCCTTTACCCTTTTGTATAAAACCAATGTCCTTATAAATGTGGACATTTTTATGCCAATACCATGCATAATTACCATAGCTTTATGATTTTCGAAATCAGTTTATGTTAGCCCTCTAACTTTATTCTTTTCTTTCTTAGATGTTCTGGTTATTTTAGGTCCTTTTCATTTACATATGAATTTTAGAACGTGATTGTAAATTTCTACCAAAACCTGCTAGGATGCTGATTGTGATTACATTGAAACTAGAGATCAATTTGAGAAGAATTGGCGCTTTAATGATATTAAGTCTTTTTTCACATGAACAGATATTTCTATGTATTTAAGTCGTCTTTAACTTTTCTCAGCAATATTTTGTAGTTTTCGGTGCACAGGTTATTCACATATTTCGTTAGGTTTGTCTCTAAGAATTTCATATTTTTGAAGCTATTGTAAATGGTATTTTAAAAAATATATCAATTTCTAATTGTTGCTGGTGCATAGAAATAAAATTAATTTTTGTATATTGATCCGCTATCCCTGCTATGCCAGGCAGCAGCAAACTTTTTTGGTAAAAGGCCAGATAGTAAGTATTTTAGGCTTTGCAGGCCATATCAGAACTACTCAACGTTGCCATTGCAGTGTGGAAGCAATTTAGACAACACGTAAAATGAATGTTTCTAAAATATTTTATTTACAAAAACAGGCGGTGGGCTAGATTTGGCTATAAGTAATAGTTTTCTGACTCCCAATGTATTGTGCAGTCTTGCTAAACTCATTAGTTTCAGTAGCTTTTAAAAAATAGTAATTTATTGATATGAAATGAATATAACATAAAATTAACCATTTAAAAATAAATAACTCAGTGGCATTTAGTATATTCACAATGTTGTGCAATCACCATCTCTGTCTAGTTCTAAACCATTTCATAAATCCAAAGAAAAACCTTTACCCATAATTTCTCCCATTATCCCCTTCTCCCAGTCCCCTGACGACCGCCAATCTACTTTCCCATTTTTTTGTACACGAATGTTCATAACAGATTTATTTGTAACAGCCACAAACTAAAAGCAACCCAGATATTCACCAAAAAATAAATAAATTGTAGTATATCCATTAAAAGAAAATTAACCTTTGCTGCATGAACCAAAATAGATTAATTTCAACATAATTATGCTTAGTGAAAGAAAACACAAAAAGTACAAACTGCATGACTTCTTTTACTAATTTATAGTGACTGAAAACAAATCAATTGTTTCCTAGGATGGAGAAAAGGGAAGGAGGGGCAGGAGGGAGAAATTTAGGAAGGAGCACCAGGAAACTTTAAGAGTACAGTATCTTGATTGTTTTGATGGTTTTTTTTTTTAATCTTTTTTTTTTTTACTTATCTATTTTTTAAATTATTTTATATTCGTTTCAGGTATACAGTACAATGCTTAGACATTTATATAATTTATAAAGTGATTACCCTAACTACTTTAGCATCCATCTGGCACTATAGGCAGCCATTACAATAATATTGACTGTATTCCCTATGCTGTATACCCTACATCCCCATGACTGCTTTGTAGCTACTGATTTGTACTTCTTCATCCTTTTACCATTTCACCCAGCCTCCCAACCCCTCTTCCCTTTGGCAATCACTAGATTGTCCTCTGTATCTGTGAGTTTGTTTTCCTTCAGTTTGTTCATTTCTTTGGTTCCTTAGAGTCCACATACAAGAGAAATTACGGTATTTATCTTTCTCTGTCTGACATATTTCACTCAGTATAATACCCTCTTGTTGCAAATGATAAGATTTCTTTTTTTTATGCTGAGTAATACTCCATTGCATATATGAACCGTAAGTTTTTAATCTAATCATCTATTGATGGGAACTTAGGTTGCTTCCATATTTCGGCTATAGTGAATAGCACTGCCATGAACATAGGGGTGCATAGATCTTTATGAACTAGTGTTTTGGTTTTCTTTGGATAAATATTCAGAAGTGCAATTGCTGAGTTCAAAAGGTAGTTTTGCTTTTAATTTTTTGAGGAACCTCCAAACTCTTTTCCACAGTGACTGTGCCAATTTGCAATTCCACCAATAGTTATGAGGGTTCCCTTTACTCTACATCCTTACCAACACATGTTTTTTGATTTATTGATGATAGCCATTCTGACAGGTGTAAAGAGATACCTCACTGTGGTATTAATATCCATTTCTCTTATGATTAGTGACCTTGGCATCTTTTCATGTCTTTGGCCATTTGTATGTCCTCTTTGGAGAAAGGTCTTCTGCCCTTTTTTTAAATTGAATTGTTTGTTTGTTGTTGTTGTTGTTGTTGTTGTTGAGTCGTATGAGTTCTTTATAAATTTTGGACATTAACTCCTTGTCAGATGTATTATAGGCAAATATCTTCTCCCATTCAGTGGGATGTCTTTCATTTTGTTGATGGTTTCCTTTGCTGTGCAAAAGCTTTTTAGTTTGCTGTAGTCTCATTTGTTTTTCTCTTTCGTTTCACGTGCACTAGGAGATATATCAGAAAAATTACTAATAGCAATATCAAAGTTTACTGCCTATGTTTTCTTTTGGAAGTTTTATGGTTTGGGGGTCTTACATTTAAGTCTTTAATCCATTTCGAGTTTATTCTTGTGTATGGTGTAAGAAGGTGGCCTAGTTTCTTTTTTTTTTTTTCATGTATCTATCCAGTTTTTCCAACACCATTTATTGAAGAGACTGTCTTTACCCCATGGTATATTCTTACATGTTATACATTCTCTTTTGTCATAGATTAAATGACCATATAGGTAAGGATTTATATTTGGGCTGTCTATTCTGTTGCATTGATCTATGTGTCTGTTTTTATGCCAGTACCATGCTGTTTTGATTACTGTAGCCTTGTAGTATAGTTTGATATCAGGTATTGTGATTCCTTCAACTTTATTCTTTTTTCTCAAGATTGCTATTTAGAACCTTTATGGTTCTATATAAATTTTAAGATTATTTGTCCTCGTTCTCCAAAAAATGCCATTGGTATTTTGATAGAGATTGCACTGAATCTAAAAATTGCTTTGAGTAGTATGGCTATTTTAATGTGATTCTTCCTACCCATGAGCACTGTATATTTTTCCATTTATTTGTATCTTCTTCAGTTTCTTTTTTCAATGCTTATAATTTTCTGAGAATAGGTCTTTTACCTTCTTGGTTACTTTGATTCCTTGTTTTTTTATTGTTTTTGATGCAGTTGTAAGATTGTTTTCTCTTTCTGGTAGTACATCATTGGTGTATAAAAATGCAGCCGACTTCTGAGTATTAATTTTGTATCTTTACTGAATTCATTGATCAATTCTAACGGTTTTTTTGTGTGGAATCTTTAGGGTTCTCTATATGTAATATTATCTGCAAATAATAAGTTTTATTCCTTTCCAATTTGGATGCCTTTTATTTCTCTGACTTGTCTGGTTGTTGCAGCCAGTACTTCCAATACTGTGTTGAATACAGGTGGTGAAAGTGGGCATCCTTGTCTTGTTCCTGATCTTAGGAAAATGCGTTTAGCTTTTCCCCATTGAGTACGATGTTAGCTGTAGGTTTGTCATATATGGCCTTTATTATGTTGAGGTATGTTCCCTCTATTCCCACTTTGCCGAGAGTTTTTAAAACATAAATGAATACTGGATTTTGTTGAATGCTTTTTCTGCATCTGTTGATATGATCATATGACTTTTATCTTTAAATTTGTTGATGTGGTGTATCACATTAATTAATTTATGGCTATTAAATCAACCTTGCATCTCAGGGATAAATCCAACTTGATCATGGTGTACGATATTTTTAATATATTGCTGAATTCGATTTGCTAATATTTTATTGAGGATTTTTGCATCAGTGTTCATTGGGGGATATCAGCCTATAGCTTTCTTTTATTGTACTGTCTTTGGTTTTGGAATCAGGGTAATGGTGGCCTTGTGAAGATTTGGGAGTCTTCTTTACTCTTGAATTTTTTTTGAATAGTTTGAGAAGAATAGGTGTTAATTCTTTGACGTTTTGATAAAATTCTCTATGAAGCTGTCTGGTCCAAGATTTTTGTTTTTTAGAAGTTTTTTGATTACTGATTTGATTTCATTGGTGATAATTGGACGTTTCCAATTGTTTGTTTCTTCTTGACTCAGTCTTGGGAAATTGTATGTTTCTAGGAATGTATCCACTTCATCCATATTGTCCAATTTGTTGGCATATAATTGCTCATAGTATTTTCTTATAATCCTTTGTATTTCTCTGGGGTCTATAGTTCTTTTATCTATCTATCTATCTATTTATTTATTTAAATTTAAAAAATTTTTCATTATGGTGATGTTGGTTAACGAAATCCAGTAGTTTCAGGTGTACCGTTTAGCAGTAAGGCATATATATATTGCGTTATGTGTTCACCACACAGTTAGATTTCTTTCTGTCAACACATATTTAACTCTTTTTACCCCATCTACCTCTCTCCTCCCCTACCCTCTGGTAACCAGTAGTCAATTGTTCATGTCCATGAGCCTCTGTTTGTCATGTTCGTTTGCTGCTTTTAGGTTTATATCGCACATATAAGTGATATCATGTGATTTTCAACTTTTTCTGTCTGGCATATTTCGCTTAGCATGATTATCTCGAGGTCATCCATGTTGTAACAAAGGGCAGTATTTCATCTCTTCTTATGGTTGAGTAATATTCCATTGTATATATGTACCACAGCTTTTTTAACTAGTCATCTATCATAGGACACTTTGGTTGCTTCCATGTCCTGGCTACCGTGAATAATGCTGCTATAAACACCGGTGTGCAAAATATCTTCAGATATGGGTTTTCAAGTCTTTGGGATAAATACCCAGTAGAGGGATTGCTGGATGATACGGTAGATGAATTCTTAGTTTTTTGAGGAACCTCCATACTGTTTTCCATAGTGGCTGTACCAATGCAGTCCCACCAGCAGTGTATGAGGGTTCCTTTTTCTCTGCATCCTCTTCAGCATCTGTTATTACTTGTCCTGTTGATAACAGCTATTCTAACAGGTCTGAGATGGTATGTCATTGTGGTTTTGATTTGCATTACCCTAATAGCTAATGAGATTGAGCATCTTTTCATACATTTGTTGACCATTTGTATGTCTTCTTGGGAGAAGTGTCTGTTCAGGTCTTCTGCCCATTTTTTAATTGGATTGTTTTTTGTCGTGGTTGTTATTGAGTTGTATGAGTTCTTTGTATATTTTAGATATTAGGCACTTATCAGATATTGGCTTGCGAATATCTTCTCCCATTCAGATGGTTGTCCCTTTACCTTGTTGACGATTTTTTTGCTTTTTAGTTTGATGTAGTCCCAGTCATTTATTTTCGCTTTTACTTCTCTTGCTTTTGAGGTCAAATTCATAAAATCCTCTTTAAGTCCAAGGTCCATGAGTTTAGTTCTTCTATGCAGTTTATTTTTTCAGGTCTTATATTTAGGTCCTTAATCCATTTTCAGTTAATTTTGGTGTATGGTGATAGACAATAGTCTAGTTTCATTCTTTTGCAGTTGGCTTTCCAGTTTTCTGGGTACCATTTATTGAAGAGGTTTTCCTTTCTCTACTATATGTTTTTGACTCTTTTGTCGAAAAGTATTTCCCATATATACCTCTGGACTGTTGATTCCATTCCACTTGTCTGTGTGTCTGTTTTCTGCCAATATCATGCTATTTTGGTTGTTGTCGTTTGGTAGTATAATTTGAAGTCAGGCAGAGTGATGCCTCTAGCCTCATTCTTTTTTCTCAGAATGGCTTTGGTGATTCGAGGTCTTTTGTGCTTTCAATCAAATCTGATGAGTTTTTGTTCTTATTTAAAAAAAAATGCCAATGGAATTTTGATGGAGATTTCATTAAATCTGTATAATGCTCTAGGTAATAAGGTCATTTTAACTATGTTGATTCTTCCAATCCAAGAACATGGAATATTTTTCCATTTCTTTGTATCTTCTTTGATTTCTTTTAATAGGGTCTTATGGTTTTCATTATATAGGTCCTTCACATGGTTCATTAAATTTATTCCTGTGTATCTTATTCTTTTTGTTTGCAATTGCAAAAGGAATTATTTTTTCCACTTTTTTTCTGACACTTCATTATTAGAGTATAGGAACGCTATGGATTTTTGAACCTTGATTTTGTATCCAGAAACTTTACTGTATTTGCTTGTTTCTAGTAGTGTTCTTGTGGAGTCTTTAGGGATTTCTATATAGAAGATCATGTCATCTGCAAATAGTGACAGTTTGACTTCTTTGTTTTCTATTTGGATGCCTTTTATATCTTTCTCTTGTCTGATTGCACTCGCTAAGACCTCTAATGTTATATTGAATATCAGTGGCAATAGTGGACAGCCTTATCTTTTTCCTGATCTTAGAGGGAAGGTTTTTAGTTTTTCACCATTAAGTCTAATGTTGGCTGAGGGTTTGTCATACATGACCTTTATTATGTTAAGGAACTTTCTTTCTATACCAATTTTATTAAGTGTTTTGATTATAAAGGAGCGATGTATCTTGTCAAAGGATTTTTCTGCATCTATTGATATGATCATATGATTCTTATTTTTTAATTTATGTGGCGTATCACATTAATCAATTTACATATATTGAACCATCCCTGTCCCCCTAGGATGAAGCCCACTTGATCATGGTGTATAATGTTTTTAATATGTCGCTGTATTTGGTTCACTAGTATCTTATTTAGGATTTTTGCATGTGTTCCTGAGAGATATTGATTGGTCTGTAGTTTTCTTTTTTTGTGTTATCTTTACCAGGTTTTGGTATCAGGGTAATATTGTCCTCATAAAATGAACTATGAAGTATTGCCTCCTCTTCAACTTTTTGGAAGAGTTTGAGGAGAATAGGTATTAAATCTTCTTTGAATGTTTGTTAGAATTCACTGGTGAAGCCGTCAAGTCCTGGACTTTTACTTTTTGGTAGGTTTTTAATGATTGTTTCAATTTCCATACTGCTGATTGGTCTCTTTAGATTTTCTAGATTTTCTTGATTCAGTCTAGGAAGGTTTCATCTTTTTAAGAACTTGTGCATTTCTTCTAAGTTATTAAATTTTTCATAGTATCCTTGTATTTCCGTGGTGTGTGTCATAATTTCTCCTCTTTTATCCCTGATTTTGTTTGTGTCCTTTCTCTTTTTTCTTTAGTGAGTGTAGCCAACGATTTGTCAATTTTATTAACTTTCTCAAAGAAACAGCTCTTTATTTTTTCTATTTTTTTTTGTTTTGAATTTTATTTAATTCTGCTCTAATTTTGTTAGTTCTTCCCTTCTGCTGATTTTAGGCTTCATTTATCCTTCCTTTTCTAGTTTTTTAAGATAAAGTGTTAGGTTGTTTATTTGGATTCATTCTTGTTTTTTGAGATAGGCCTGTAATGATATGACCTTTCTTCTTCTTACTGCTTTTGCCATGTCCCAAAAGTTTTGATATATTGTACTATCATTATCATTTATTTCTATGTATCTCTTTATCTCACTTTTTATTTCTTCTCTGATCCAGTTATTCTTCAGTAGCATGTTGTTTAATCTCCATGTATTTGTGGTTCTTTCCTCTTTCTTTTTACAGTTGATCTCCTGCTTCAAAGTATTATCAGGGAATATCATTGATATGATTTCAACCCTCTTATATTTGTTGAGGCTATCTCTTTGTCTCAGTATATGGCCAGTCCTTGAGAATGTTTCATGTGCAGCTGTTTTGGGATGAAAGGCTCTGTAAATTTCAATTATGTCCAGTTGATCTGATGTGTCATTTAAAGATATTATTTCTTTATTGATTTTCTGTTTGGATGATCTGTCCATATCTGACAGTGTGGTATTTAGGTCCTCTATTACGATAGTGTTTTGGTCTGTTTCTCCCTTTAGTTGTTAGTAATTGCCTTATATATTTTGAGGCTTCCTGATTGGGAGCATAGATATTAATAAATATTATGTCTTCTTGGTGCATGATTTCCTTTATCATGAAGTGTCGCACAGTGTCTTTCTTTACTTTTTTTATTTTGAAGTCTATTTCATCCGATATTAGTACCGCTACTCCCTAGTTTCTCTGAATGCTGTTTGCTTGAAATAGCATTTTCCACCCTTTCACTTTGAGTTTGTGTTTGTTTTTAGAACTGAGATGTGTCTCCTGGTGGCAGCATATGGTTGGGTTTTGTTTTTTGATCCAATCTGCAACTCTCTGTCTTTTTATTGGTGAGTTCAGTCCATTTACATTTAGGGTGATTATTGAAATATGAGGTTTTTCTGTAGCCATTTTATCTTTTGCTTTCTGGTAGTTTGATATTTCCATTGCTTCCTTGTCCTTGTGTGTCTGGTTTGTTTGTTTGTTTTTTGGTTGGGTTTTTTCCCTGGTTCTTCTTGTTTTATGTTATATACTTCAATTTCGAATCTTTGGCAGGTGGTTACCATTACGAATATGTAGAAGATAGTTATGTATAGATAGTCGTCCACTTTCTTCCGTGTGTGTCTTATCTCCATTCCCCTTTGCGAATATGGATCTTTGAATCCTCTCCTTTTCTGTTATTGTTGTCTTAATTTGTCCCTATGTATACTGAACATTCATTAGTATCTCGCAGTAGCCAATCTCTTCTTATTGTTTAAGCTTATAATGCCCTATTATTAATAAGAGTTGCACTCCTCTGCTTCTATCTGCCTGCTAGTCGCCTTACTCATAGTTATATTTTTGTTTTTGTCATTTTGTTTTAGGTGAGCTGACCCCTTTCAATATTTCCTGTAATGCAGGCCTCGTAGTGGAGAATTCCCTCAATTTTTGTATGTCTGGAAAGGTCTTTATTTCTTTCATATCTAAAGGAGAGCTTTGCTGGATACATTATTCTTGACTGATAGTTCCTTTCATTTAATAGTTTAAATATTTGATTCCACTCCTTTCTTGCTTGCAGGGTTTGTGCTGAGAAGTCTGATGATAATCTAATGAGTTTTCCTTTATGGGTTACAGTCTTCTTTTCCCTGTCTGCCCTGAGAATTCTTTCTTTGTCATTGATTTTCGGTAATTGTAATAAAGTGTGTCTTGGATAAGGCCTTTTTGGGTTGAGGTAATTGGGTGTTCTGTTGACTTCTTAAATTCCAAGCTCCAGTTATTTCTGTGGTAGCTCTTGTGCGCAGATCCCACGCTCGGACATACTTTTGTGCAGGTTGAGTGTTTTTTGTTGAGTTTTAGATGTTCAGCTTATTGTTGTTTCAAGGAGAGAGATCTGGGGATATCTCTCACTCCGCCATGTTTCTGATGTCACTCCTCTTTCATTTCTGACTTTTTTGGGTTCTCTCTTTCTCTTTCTCTTTCTCTTTCTCTTTCTCTTTCTCTTTCTCTTTTTCTCTTTCTCTTTCTCTCTTTCTCTCTTTTGCTCTCTCGCTCTCTCGCTCTCTCTCTGGATGAGTGGTTCAATGTTTATCAATTTTGTTTATCCTTTCAAAGAACCAACTCTTAGTTTCATTTATCTTTTGTATTGTGTTTATAGACTATTTCGTTTATTTCTGTTCTTATCTTTATTATTTCCTTCTACTCTTGTTGAATTTTTTTTGCTGTTCTTTTTCTAGTTCTTTTAAGTATGAGGTTAGATTTTTATTTTGAGATTTTGTTTCTGAGGTAGGCCTACAATGCTGTGAATTTCCTTCTTAGCACTGCTTCCTCTGTGTCTCATAGATTTTGAGTCATGTTTTCATTTTTATTCATTCCTAGGTATCTTTCGATTTCTCCCTTGAGCTCATTGTTAAACCATTCATTGTTTAGTAGCATGTTGTTTAGCCTTCATGTATTTGTATATTTTCCAGTTTTTTTTTCTTGTGGTTGATTTCTAGTTTCATACTATTGTGGTCAGAGAAGACGCTTGATATGATTTCTCTTCTTAAATTAATTGTGACTTGTTTTGTGGCCTCACATGTGGTCTGTCCTGGAACATGTTTCATGTGCACTTGAGAAGAATGTATATTCTGCTGCTTTGGGTTGAAACACTCTGAAAATATCAATTAAATCCAACTGGTCTAGTGAATCATTTAAGGCTGCTGTTTCCTTGTTGATTTTCTGTCTGGGAGATTTGTCCATTGATGTCAGTGGGTGTTAAAGTCTTCTACTGTGAGTGTATTACTGTCAATCTCTTCTTTTTTGTAGGTCAATAATTGCTTTATATATGTAGGTGCTCCTGTGTTGGGTACATATATATTTACTAGGGTTATGTCCTATTGTTGTATTGATCCCTTTATCATTATGTAATGCCTTTCTTTACCTCTTATTATAGCCTTTGTTTTAAAGTCTATTTTGTCTGATATAAGTATTGCTACTCTAGATTGTTTTTCATTTTCATTTGTATGAAATATCTTTTTCTATCTCTTTACTTTTAGGCTTTGTGTGTCATTTGATCTGAAGTGGATCTCAGGGAGACACAGGGTAGAACAAGCTAATTCTGTCAAGCCAATGTGGATTGCTGCCAGTGCTGAGCCTTCAGGTTTCCGCAAAAGTCACAGATCACAGTGAGGCCAGCTGCTATTTTCTTTGGGCCCACAGATCCACCCAAGAGACACTACAATTCAGGTTGGCACTAGTGGCCCGCCATCAAAAGTCTCCCCTGCAATGTAAGGGTTGCACGCAGGCAGTGCAAGCTGAGAGCTGCTGCCTGCCTAGGAATGCACCTCCCAGGATGACTCAGGGTGGGGCTGGCTGCCTGGCAGTGGGTTAAGTGGGGCTGGAGTTCAGGCGGTTCTCCAAGTTGTTTGTTTTATAATTTGATAGTAATTTTAATGTGGTCCTGGGAGGAGGCAAACCTTGCTTTTACCTAGCCCACCATCTTTACTGGAACTTTTCCACCAATCTACATTCTGTATCTATAGATTTATCTGTTCTAGGTATTTTATATAAATAGAATCATGTATTATGTGACTTTTTATGTCTGGCTTTCACATAGCATGATGTGTTGGAGTTTCCTCCATGTCGTAGCATGACATGAATTAGTACTTCATTCTTGTGGCTGAATAATATTTCATTCTTTATATATATTAGAATTTATTCACTCATTCATTAATGGACATATGGGCTTTTCCCATCTTTTGACTATTGTGGATAGTGCTGCTACATTCGCTTGAGTACCCGTTTCAGTTCTGGGTTTATACCTGGGAGTGGAATTGCAGGGTCATATGGCAATTGCATTTAACTTTTTAAAGTCTAGTAACCTTTTTAAATTTTCATTATTGTGAATTCACTGGTTGGTTTTGAAATGTGAACCCAACCCTGTATTCCTCAGGTAACTGCTTGGTCATGGTATGTCATCCTTTTAATATATTGTTATATTCAATTTGCTAAAGTTTTGTTTAGAATTTTTACATGTATGATCATGAGAGATATTGGTCTAGTTTTCTTATAATTTTTGTCTCATTTTTATATCAGGGTAATGGTGGCCTCATCAAATGAATTGAGGTCTTCCCTCCTCTTCAGTTTTATTGGGGAAGAATTTCTGTTGAATTGGTATTATTTCTTCCTTAAATGTTTGGTGGAATTCATCAGTGAAACGATCTGGGCCTGGAGATTTCTTTATGAAATGATTTTCAACTCCAAATTCAGTTTAACAAATAGATATACAGTTATTTATGTGATCTATTTCTTCTTTTTTGAACATCCTTTTTGAGCTATAATTCAGATACTATAAAATTTACCCATTTAAAATATACAAAGTTTTTTCATATACTCATCGAGTTGTGCAACCATCAATACAATTTAATTTTAGAATATTTTCATCATCCTAAGGGGAAGCCCAGTACTCATTAAGCAGTCTTCAATATCCCTTCCTCCTCTTCTAGCCTCTGGAAACCACAAATCTACTTTCTATTTCTATAGATTTGCCTATTCTGGACATTTAATATAAATAGATTTATGAAATTTGTGGTCTTTTGTGACTAGCTTCTTTCATTTAGTGTAATATTTTCAATATTTATCCATGTCGTAGCATATGTCAGTACTTTTTTTTTTAATTGCTAAATAATATTTCAATGTGTGGATATACCACATTTTATCCATTTATTAGTTGATGGACGTTTATATTGTTTCCACTTTTTGGGTATTACGAATACTGATATGATTTTTTGTGCCTAAGTGTTTGTATGGACATGTTTTCAGTTCTTTTGGTATATACAAAAAAAGATATTTATAATTTTGACTTTCAGATTATTCTCCCTCTCATTAATGCCAGTTAACGAAATTTAGTTCATGTTTATATACATCGGTTACAGTGGTGGCCTGGGAGAACTCTCGATGTTGCGTAAAAGATTAACAGGCTGGTTCCTCTTTGACCTGATTTGCCTTGGCTCTTCTCACGCTTTGAGATACTAGATGGAAATGGAAGACCCTTTCTGAATGGATGTTCAGTGTATCTGGATGATCCCTACCGAGGTCTGATAGTTTGCAATGTATGAGATAAAGAAAATGTAGGCCAGTAACATAACTCCCTAGCTCTATGCGTGACCTTTATTAATTAGGATATGTGAGGTTGGAGGTTTGTATACAATCCTTGTGTTCTCATCTCTCTTCATCATTTACCTTGACTTTTTCTGTGCATTTTTGGGGAGAACATTAAAAAATTCCTCTTTTCTCTTCAGTTTCCTTGAGGATTTAAAAAACAGCTAACATGTTTTGAGCACTTGCTGATGGTAGGGACTGAGCTAAGCAGCTTCAATATATTGTATCTTATTAATTCTCTCATTCAAGTTGTTGGTATTAGTTCCTTTTTTTCAGACGTTGAAACAGTCTTAAAGTGGCTATAGAACTTTCCCAAGATCACAGACTTAGTAAATGATAGAAGCAAGACTTGAACCCAGATTTGCCTCATTATAAGTTTGTAACTACTAAAGTTTTAAGTTATTAAACCAATATTTGTGCCACACATTCTTGTATATTTAAAATGAGCAGTCATGTGTGATATGAATTTTACTTGTCACATTGGCGATCTCTTTGCACATGGTTGCTGTCTTGGCAAGTACAACGTGTATCTAATTAAGCGTTGGGGGGAATCTGTTAATATTAAATGAGTAAACCTTTATCTAAGCTGCTAAACTTCAGCTCATCCTTTAACTCCCAGCACAATGAAAACATCTTCATATAGGCTTTGCTGAAAAACGGCTGCACCTGCCTTTATGTATTTTATTTATCTATCTATCTATTTATTTATGGTGCCTTTATATATTTAAAATACTTCATACTGGCCTCTGATACAGGTGAAAAGCAATTACACATTCACTTGTCAGCCTTTTATGTATATTTTTAAAATATTTTACATACATATTTATTGATGTAATTTAGACCATAAAGTTTATTCACTTTAAGTATAGAATTTAATGATTTTTATTGTTTACTGAGTTGCGCAACCATCATAAAAATCCAGCTTTAGAACATTTGTCTCCTCATAAAGTTCCCTCATGTATTTACACTTAACCCTTGATATTATCCCCAAACACAGGCAACCATTGATCTGCTTTCTGTCTCTATAGATTTGCCTTTTCTGGACATCTCATCTAACTGAAATCAAATAATATATAGTCTCTTGTGTCTGACCCCTTTTACTTAGCATAATGTTTTTGAGGTTCATCCATATTATACCATGCATTATTTTCTCACTTTTTTATTGCTGTGTGGTATTCTATTGTATACTGGTTATGTATTTATCAGTTGATGGACACGGGTTGTTTCCACTTCTTGGCTACTGTGAACATTTGTTGCAAGTAAACCATTGTGTGTACATGTTTTTATTCCTTTTGAATGACTACATTGGAGCCATGTGCCTCTCATCTTTGATTCCTTGAGGGCAGGAGCCTCACCTTGAAGTTTTAGTATTGCTTTAGTGTTCTTTGAAGCGGCTTATCTAGTATGCCTGCCACATAGTGGGTAGCAAAACTGATCAGGACATATTTATGAGATAGTCTCATGTTCTGTGAACCTTTTCCTCCAGTTGGAAAAAGTTTTATCATCTCAATTCTTTGCATTCCTAATGGTTTTGGATGGCCTAGATTCTTCTTTCCAGCATAGCCTCACGCATATTCAAAGATAGTACTTTATACAATGCCACACTAACAATAAGAGAAAAGTTTATGGCTTTTTTACATTGCATACATATTATTACTCTAGTGACTGTTTCTGGTGAGGTATGGAGAATGAACAGAGTATAAACTCTCATTAAAGTGGACTGGATAGAGTGAAGGAAGTTTTTTGGGTGTCTAATGTGACCTACATAAACTCTTCTGAGATTAACATGTTTGTACCTCAATAAAGTGAAAATGTCTCCCTACCAAAAGGTAGTGTTTCATTTTAACTAGGAAACAGAAGCCTGATATAAGAAGAGGACCTGGGTTCTTTCACCAAAGAAAATGCTATTAAGTTATTAATGCTATTAAGAGCCACTAACTGCTAAGTAAGCGAGATTAGTTGACTAGAGTTTAAAAAATACTCAATTAGTATAAATGCCTCTGTATTTTCAGCCTCTTTTCTACACCCGAAGTTTAGCTCTTACTTTACCTGCTGAAGTAAGAGTAAATTTTGCTTTGTATCAGTTTTCATTCATAAACAACTTTCTTCCTCAGTTTGAATGTAGTCTATTATGCCCCGCATCACTTGAAACGTTCATTGATTTTTCTGTGGGTGTTGGTGGGACCTGTTCCTTGTTGTATGACAAACCAAAGGCTATTGTCATCTGTGGGCAGCTATTGTTTTTCATCATCAACATCCAGGGGATAGGACACAGGTTTTTAAGAGAAGGGAATGTCATTGCTAATATGGCAGCAAAAGGGATTAGATTAAATGAGATAATCTGGAAAGGCCTGGCACATTATGCTCAATATAGGTTCATTTAATCTAGGAGGAGTTTCATATTAATAATCTGTCAATAGTGCATCTTAAGGTATCTGAAATGATAACTCTACCTTCAGTAGAAAAAGGGAAAAAAAGGAGAATTGGAACTGCACAAGTTCTACAAAAGCATGTTGGAGTCGCATAATGAAAAAGCAGATTTTTTATTATGATGTTTCTCCATATTTGGCATTGCTGTAAATGGCTAACTAACATTTACTGCCAATTCAGTACAAATGTGTGGTTTGGTAATACCAGAACAGCAAATTTAAATGAAAAATAAAAGTTAAACATTTCCACACAAGATTTTACAGTCTGACATTTCACTGCGTAGGTAAAAAGACATTTCGTTTTTTACTAGAGATTATTATTCAGCATGAATAAAAAACTACAACTTTTATTTTTAAACAGGAGTCACTGGTTTTAATTTTTACACATTTTAAAATTACTGTGATAAAAAATAATGAAAAAGCTTCTTAATAATGCCATACACAGTATAATATAGATTTGTCCCCATTATATAGCATTTGTTTAATATACAAAATAGAATATTGACACACTTGAATCTATATGTAGTTAAGCAAGTTATTTGAGGAGGGTATTTTCATACAGCTTTTCATCAGAAAATAAAATCCTTCTTTCAGGCATTTTCTAGAGCGAAGCTAATCCTTTCCCAAAAACCTGGTCACTAATTCTTGGTGGACCAGGCTGATAATAGTCTGGAAAATGATGAAAACTTCCACTCAAAGTGGTTAAAGTGTCCTCCTTACACTGATTTCTCCTTCCAACTCTCAAACCAGGCACATAAAAACACATTCATCTACAGCTACAGTCTTTTGAATGACCAACCATGATCATGAAATCTCACTGAAGGCTGCCATGGTTCTTGAATTTTGACAGATCAAAGTATAATATTGATCACTGTATGATGTAGTTTTAGGGTATTTAACAGAGAACTAAAATGATACAACTCGATAACAGGTTGTATAGATAAGTAAAATGGAATTGCTCACCTCCCCCCACCGCCCAGTCTAAAGTGAGGTTGGCTTTCCTTTCTATGCACATCCAGAACTAATCTAATCCTAGGCTAATTATCAGCTCTTTATAGACGCTAACCATCTTAGTTTTCCTTTTGGGGTGCCATTTTTTTTTTTCAGGAGAAGGCAGGTGCTCTTTTAGGTTCCCCTCCTGTAGTTTTAGATAATTGGGTACATATACCCCAAAAGTGCTTGTATAGTATCCCACAGCAAGGCCTAAAAACACCGAGGTCACTTTTTTCCACCAGTAATTAAAAATACTTTTCAGAATCTGTTTTGAGTCACTTAGGCATGTCACCAGTTCTCACTAAAGTTACTACAAACTTAAATAGTATGGGATAGCAAGATACCACATACATAGAAAATGAAGCTGCTTTCAAATAGCACCATCCTTTTTCACTTAAATCCATAATTATTCTCAGAAGAACAATGTAATTAAGATAACCTCCTTTTCCACATATTCAAAAAGGGCACAGCTTCTTTTTCCTTTCCATTTGATGTGCAGCCTCCCCTAGTTTTATGAATGTCAGTTGATTTCTTTTTAACAACAAAGTGCACATATCTTTTTTCACTGAGCTATATTTTTTAAGAGCCAAGGTCGTTGGGACTAAAAGATTAATGTGTGATGACATGCTTTCTAGCGAATAGTAATTTACCTTTCAGGACTTCTTTTTGAAACTTAACACTGTTGTTGATAATCATATTCAAGCCGTATTTCTTAGACACCAAAAAGTTCACATCCAGCTGGGTTACAAACCTTCTTAAAATACTTTGAGATTAATTTAAACCATTACAAAAGGAACATTCCCTTTTAGAGAACATTCAAAAAGCAAATTATTACATTTTTATTAAATAATTTCTCCACAATACTGAAATATAACAAATAACATTCAAAAAGCATTCAAAGAAAATAAACATGTCCTCATTTTGTTTGGAAATGAACTCTTGTAGGATAGAAAGGAATTAGTGTATTATTGGCAACCTATGAGATTCTGCACTATTTACATATTGCTGATACCTCTATGTGTATTATTGCCCAACTTCTAGAGCTTCTGTTTTTATCAGACTGTTGGAGAGGCTGTATGTGAAAGTATCCCTGCTGGTAAACGAGGCCTGTACGTGTCGTAAGTACCACCTTTCTGCCTCCTGTTTACACACTTTAGGAAACTAAACCCATGTGGACTCCCTGTTGGAATAAGAAAGGTGGTCATTCTGGGAGGCAGAGGATTACTTCCTCTGATCTGAGTGGGATGGAGCCTCAGCAACCGTCACTGCACACAGGGCCAGTCTCCATCGCTCTCTTCCCCTAGAGCAAACCTGTTTGGTTTTTGAGATCATTGCTGCCTGTATGAATGCTTGCACACACTATAAATCATATAGGTTATCCATCGACATTTCTTTGACCCCTACAAAAAATATATAACATGTCGTGATAAAACAATCTCATCTAAAAATCATTCTTATTTTACACTATACAAGCTATTTTACAATCATTTTAATAAATTGCATGTAAAGCTGCAGTAGCCCTTCCCTTCCCAGATTAGTGAATACCAATATGATATATATCTGAAACTATAACTAAATATAAAAATATATTAGAAGTTTCATACTTTTAATATTAATTTTCAGTTTTCTATTACACAAATAGTTTGGCCACCTTGAACAGAAATCAGATTTCTTGTGGCTTAGTAAATATAAGTTTTGAGTTTACAGAAAGTTGGTGAGGTGCACACAGAAAGGGCTACTACAGCTTCTATTTTGTTTAAAATGATAATTCTTGACAGTGAGGAGAAATTCACAAGACTTTTGTTAAACTCTATGGCACACATAGGGATGTGAGGGATGTGTAGTTTTACAAACATGGAAGTCTGACATACAGTTCTAAATCACAGAAATCAGTAGCTGAGCTTTCCTGAAAGTACCACCAGGAAAGATAAACCAATTGGTGACAGGTGGGAATGTGAAAATGGGTGTCTAGCCACTTTCGCCATATTAGAGATTTATTTTGGGGAAGTTTAGTGAGAGGAATTGATCAGATTAAAATCTCTTAGCTGTGTTTCAGCTGGTTATCTGGAATCATAACTTTTAAAAAGTTATACAAACTACAACAAAAGGTCCTGAAAGATAGTTTGCCAGCTATAAACAGGGCCTCTTGGTAGTTTTTTGTTTTAAATTAGTCTTTTGCAACCTTCATCCACAGTTTACCCAGCAGGTCACTGGACTAGGTGCTCTACATCAGTTAGGACGGTTAATTTGCACAGCCTATATAATTCTCCACTGAAGCAGATATATACAAAATATGAGCTTTTTTGACAAGAATACTGGAGATTTGAGTCAATTTTTGTGGTCTTCTGATAGCTAAGTGCCATCAGGTTAGAAGCACCAACCCATTTTCACACTGAAGATTAATGTTTAGAGTTTATTAAGGAAAGCTAGGAACTAGCTGCCCATCTTAAACAGCTGTACAATAACTTGAATACAAAAATTATGTAAGAAAAAATGAGCAAGTGTAGTTCACTGAATATAAAGGAAATTGTTAAAACCAGACAGTAATAACTATAAAAGGCACAACTTCCCTTTTCTGATATACACTTGTAAACTTTTTTCAGGTTTCCATGCATAAATCAAAAAATGCTATCCTAACTATACAGGGGAAAATACACCAACAAAAAGTCTAGAAAATTTTGTCCAGCCAACTGTGAAAAGTATGAGCAGAATGTTCATTACGCAGACTTGGGCACTGGTGGTTTGGGTGCCATCCTTCTCCAGCAGTGGAGATTATCCCCATGTCATTGTTTCTAATTTCTGGGATCCACCAACTATCAATTCCTACTTTTCCCATCACTGAAAAGTGATGGCTCAACTACTTTTGTTGCCAAGTCTTGGCCCTCTTTAAACCACATGTAGTGCGTATTTAAAACAAAACAAAAACAAAACCCAGACATAAACAAAACCCAACAAAACTCCTATAGGACAAATTGATAGTTTGTACAATAAAAGCTATAAAGTCAACTTTCTTTAAGGCAACCTTTCTTATTAAGGCAGTCACTTTTGATGAAACAGAAGTTTTTTGATATTTCCACTTGAATATTTTGGTAACTGGTTGGTGATGATTTCAGCTAACATCTCTGGGAATTCAATACTCATAGACTTATCCAAAAATGTTTGGAAGCAATAGTGAAGGAGATTTTCAACCACCTGAAAGAGAAGATACAGTAATAATTAGTCTTAAAAACTTATCAGTAGGGCTATCTCATGCTTGCTGGCCTCTGTTTTTTTTAAACATCTGACTTAGATACACCGATCTCTGCTGGAATTCCCCGAGTAAAAATAAAAAGAAGTTTAGTTAAATAAAATGAGCACTCAGGTACCAAAGACATCATAAATTCTTTAAATTGTATATAGAATTATGTGGTATTAAAATAAGTGTTTCATGATGAATTGCAGTACCATAATATATGAAGAACATATTCTAATTTAATGGGTTATTCATGCAAAAACAGGAACTATACATTTTTTTAAATAGTGCTATTAAATTCTGTACTAGCATCATGATGTTATATGCATGTGACTAGATGAAATGAAATTTCATAACTGGCCTCAGGAAAAATGTGTGCCCAACTGCAGTTCACAGTTTGAACTCAAACCATCATCAACATCCACAAATGGGCGAGGGGGGTGGGGGGAGGAAACCTCTTGGTATATAATTATATACACTAATTAGAACATACTTTATATCCCAGGAAATTCTGATATTTGGATTTGTGTTTGATGTTTACCTCATGCATGGAGTCCAAGAGTTTAGTCAGCTGATAAAACCGCTGCCAGTTCTGACTGGAGTTTCCTTCCCTCTTGACAATGGCTTTCCCTAGCTCTTTGATGTAGGTCATTCTGATTTCATCAAATAGTTCTTGGCTCTTCAAACCTTCCTTAGGAACTAAAAGATTAAGATGTAGTCAGTTAAAGAGTTTTCTTGTAATAACTTTTCACATATGCAAGTATTATCAATAACACACTTCATGACTTACATTGTCTAAATGCTCTTAATGCTCTCTGTTAAAATATAAGCATTTTCAAAGGATCATGAAACTACAGCCAAGAGAATATGGGATAATAGGAAATTGGAGGACTTAACCTTGGGTAAATCACTTTATCATTTGTAAAATGAAGCTGGTGATGACACCTTCCTTTCTAGTTCACAAAAGTGGTTCGAAGACCAAATAAATGATAGTGACTGTCATTCTGCCCTTCAGTTTAATTCTAATGCAGATGTAGAGAAAGCTTCAACAACAGTATTTACACCAGTTCCATTTTGGAATATCTGTGATATCACAGTCCATTAGAACCTTAAAATCAGCAGGTAATACATTTTATTAATGTGTTGACATACTGAGTTACGATTCCAAACTAAAAAGAAACTTGACTTTTTTATGTAGCCTATATATAATATATGCCTTACTGGGGAGGAAATATCTGCCTTCCTTTATGTACTTAGAAATAAAATACATCATGGATTCTGGATCATTAAATTGGTATAAAATCAATTTTTAAATATTACTCTTCAAAAATGATACTAGTAAGAATTGTGAACTGATAATTACAGTTTCACTTAATCTTACAGACATTATGACTTTTGCAGTGTGTTACATTTCTCAAAGTGTATTCCTAGGAACTCTGGTTCTGTGTTAATGGTTAGGGAAAAAAGGATTCGATGGTCAAAATTTAAGCACAGCTAAGTGTTTCATACAAAGTGCGGTGGGGGTTTCTGGGCTTCAGGGCTTTGCAGAGCTATAATTATGCAGTCTCCAGAGGGGGAGACATTGTTTCCCAACCTTAACATCACCTCTGCTGGCATCTTAGGAAATGCTGGCATCTAGGAGAAGCAGTGGGTGTAGGAGCACGAAGTCTTAATTTGTACTTGCCCTGTGGATTTGTTTCCTGTTCTCATTAAACTTTTTAAAAAATTTAGATATAATTGACACATGGCATTATTAGTTTCAGGTGTACATATGATTAAATATTTGTACATAATGCAAAATGACCACCACAATGTCTAGTGCATTTTGTAACCTTGCATTGTTACAAAAAAAGTTTTTTCTTCTGATGAAAACTGAAGATCTACTGTATTCACAACTTTCCAGTACACAATACAGTCACCATGCTGTGCATTATATCCCTGTGATTTATTTATTTTATAGCTAGAAGTTTGTACTTTTTAACTCACTTCACCTATTTCTCCCACCCCTTACATCATCAGGATCCATGAGAATATTTGTTTGTTTTTAGATTCCACATGTAAGTGAGATCATATGGTATTTGTCTTTCTTTGAGTGACATTTCATTTAGCATAATGCCCTCTAGGTCCATCCACATTGTCACAAATGGCAAGATTTAATTCTTTTTTTATGGCTGAATTATATTTCATCACACATACACACATACACATGTGTGTGTATTTCATATTTTTAACCATTAGGTTGCTTCCATATCTTTGCTTTTGTAAATAATTCTTCAGTGAACATGGGAGTATATATATCTTTTCGAGTTAGCATACCTAAAAGTGGAATTGCTGAATCATATATGATAGTTCTATTTTTAATTTGCTGAGGAACCTCCATACCGATTTCCATAGTGGCTGCACCAATGTACATTCCCACCAATAGTATATGAGTTCCATTTTCTCCACATCCTTGCCAACACTTATTTCTTGTCTTTTTGATAATAGCCATTCTAACAGGTGTGTGAGGTAGTATCTCATTGTGATTTTAATTTGCATTTCTCTGATATTAGTGATGTTGAACACCTTTTCATGTACTTTTTGGCCATCTGTATGTAGTCTTTGGAAAAATGTCTTTTTAGACCTTATGCTCATTTTTCAATTGGATTGTTTGTTTTTTGGCTATTGAGTTCTATGATTTCTTTATACATTTTGGATATTAACCCCTTATCAGATATATGATTTGTAATATCTCCCCTTTGGTAGGTTGTCTTTTATCTCGCAAGTGGTTTCCTTCGTTTGCTATAGTCTGCCTTGTTTTTGCTTTTGGTGTCAGATTAAAAAAAAAACATTGCCGAGATCAATGTCAGGGAGCTTATCACCTGTGTTTTCTAGTTTTATCGTTTCAGGTGTTACATTCAAGTTTTTGATCCATTTTAAGTTAATATTTGTATGTAGTAGTTACTGTCCCTTTGCCCCATTGTATATTCTTGGCTCCTTCGTCATAAATTAACTGACCATAAATATGTGAGTTTATTTCTGGGCTCTCTATTCTGTCCATTGATCTGTGTCTGTTTTTATGCTGAAACCATACTGTTTTGATTACTATAACTTTGTAATATAATTTGGAACCAGGGAGCATGCTGCCTTCAGCTTTGTTCCTTTTCAAAATTGTTTTAGCTATTCTCGGTCTTTTATGGTTCAATACAAATTTTAGGTTTGTTTGTCCTATTTTGTGAAAAAATACCACTGGAATTTTGATAGGGTTTACATTCAACTGTAGATTGCTTTGGGCAGTATGGACATTTTAACAATATTCTTCTAATCCACGAGCACAGAATATCCTTTCATTTGTATATTCTTCAGTTTCTTTCATCAATGTCTTAAGTTTCCAGTATACAGGTCTTTCACTTCCTTGGTTAAATTCATTCCTAGGTATTTTATTCTTTTGATGCAATTGTAAATGGAATTGTTTTCCTAATTTCTCTTTCTACTCTTGTTATTCTATAGAAATGCAACATATTTTTGCATATTGATTTTGTATCCTAAAAATTTACTGAATTTGTTTATTTGTTTTAACAGTTTTTTTGGTGGAGTATTTAGTTTTCTATACATAATATTTTATCTGCAAGTGAGAGTTTTACTTCCTCCTCTTCAACTTAGATGCCTTTAATTTCTTTTTCTTGTCTTAGGTGCTTTGGCTAGGACTTCCAATACTGTGCTGAGTAAAAGTGGCAAAGGTGGACATCCTTGTCTTGTTCCTGATCTAGAGGAAAAGCTTTCAGCTTTTCACCATGAGTTTAATTTTAGCTGTGGGTTTGTTACATAGGGCCTGTATTATGTTGAGGTACATTCCCTCTATACCTCACTTGGTTGAGAGTTTTTGTCATAGATGTTGAATTTTGTCAAATCCTTTTTTTTTTTTTTTGCATCTACTGAGATATTTTTATCTTTCATTTTTTTAAATGTGGTGTATCACAGTGGACTTTGATTAGGATAGGACTGAAGGACACATACGAAAATGTTTTGATTCCAAAAAGCTATACTTGGCACTTCTAAGATGTCAGTATCAATGCGTAAATGAAGGCCCCTAATAAGGAGTAATAAGAGCATATAATAAAGCCTACCATGTTAGTGATGGATTGATTTCACGTGTTACTTATATTCTAATTAGTGCACATTTTAAAAACAGTGATTGCTTATTTATAATTTTTTCTTGTTCGTTATCCTAACTAAAAATAATTGCGAGTAGCCCTATTCAATATTTATTTTTAAAAGAATTTCATCCATCTCAAATTATCCTTGTAGTTCCATGAATTTTTGCTTTATGTAGCTGAAGGCTCTATATTTAAAGTTATTTTCATTATAAGTAGAATGCTTTATGTAATAAGTATCTTTAAATATAAAACTTTTTTGGCCTTAAAGTCTATTTATTTTGATAATTAACTGCTTCAGCTTTCTTTTGGTTAAAGTAGTGGCCAGCAAACTGTGGTTCATAGCCTAATCCCACTTGTGTGTAAATGTTTTACTGGAAGAGAGCCATGCCTGTCCTCTTTAAGTATTGTTGAATATTAACGTGTTCGTGCCACAAGGGGAAAAGTAGCTATAACACCACGCTATGCAAAGCCAAAAACATTTACCATCTGGCCTTTTACAGAAAAAGTTTGCATTTACTGGGTTGTACTGTGCATCCATTTATTTAGACACATCTCTTGAGAAAGTGCTGATATGTTTTATTTTAATTTATTTGTACTACCTATGTTACTTGCTCATACACATTTTGTTTACTTTCTTTTTTTTTTACTCTCATTTCTTTCATTCTTTTGGATTGGTTTTTTTTCTTAATCTTATTTTCTACTCCCTGCACCTCCACCCCCTGCCCCTGCCTACCCAACAATGGTTTGGTGTGTTGTAGTCTCTTTCTAGTTGTCATCCTTAAAATTTAAACACTCATTCTTAATTTATTAATCTCTCATTTTTGCTTACGTGTAATTATTGTGGACTTTAAGTTCTACTTTTTTAAATCACCAGACATTATTACAATTTTATACAGTAAATGTTAGCTGAAACATGTATCTACATATTTACCCTTTTCTTTGTTCTTTTTTCCTTTTTAAAGATGGAATTACTTTCCCTTAGCCTAATATCTTTTAATATTATTTTATTAAGGATTTGCGATGGCTAACTTTCTTTTCACCTTCACTAAAAAAAAAAAAAAAAAAGACTATTGATATATTTAGACCACTCACATTTAAAGCAATTGTGCAATATATCTGGATTAAGATCTAGCACGTTTGTAACTTTCCTGCTCATTGCATTTGTTCTTTTTAATCTTCCTCTTTTTCTGCCTTTCCTAGTTTTCATTGAGCATTTCATGATTATATTTTCTCTCTTCTCAGTATACCAATTATTACTTCTTTTTAAAATTGTTTTTAGTGGTTGCCCTAGAGTTTGTAATATACATTTAGAACACAATTGACTCTTGAACAACATGGGGATTGGGGTGCTGACCCCCCCTGCACAGTCGAAAATCCATGTATAACTTTGGACTCCATAGTCAGCTTTTCCTATCTGTGGATTGAATCAACTGCAGTTGGAAATATGAAAATAATGTTTTTGATCTGAAGTGGTTGAATCTGACGATATGAATCTGACGATATGAAACCTGTAGATACAAAGGGCTGACTGTATTTATTTAAAAAATCTGCATATAGGTGGACCTGGGCAGTTCAAATCTGTGTTGTTCAAGGGTCGACTGTAATCTGCATCTTTCACTGTTCTACTTCAGGTGGTACAGGTACCTTAAAACAGTATTCTCAACTCTTCCCTCCCATCCTGTTTACACTGCTGTCATCATTCATTTCACTTACCCATATGTTATAATCCGAGACACTGATGCTTTATTACTTTTAATAGATCAGTTAAAAAAAATGAAATTGTATCTTCAACTATTCTTTCTCTGACATTCTTCCTTTTTAAATTTAGATTCATGTCTCTTACCTATATCATTTTCCTTCAATTAGTAACTAATTCTTTCAGGTTTTGTCTGAGAAGTCTTTATTTTGCCTTCATTTTTGAAAGATAATTTCATTGAACACAGAATTCTAAATTGGCATTTTTTTCCCCCTTCAGCATTAAATATTTCACACCAGTCTCTCGTTTGTATGGTTTCTGATGACAGAATTCTGATGTAATTCTTATCCTTGTTCTTCCAAAGGTATGTTCCTTTCCCCACCCCTTCTGGCTTTTTTCAAGTCTTCTTTATCTTTGGTTTTCTGCAGTTTGAATAAAATAGCCTAGGTTTAAGTTTTTTGGTATTTATCTTTTTTCATGTTTTCTGAGCTTCCTGGAGCTATCTTTTAGAGTCTGTCACTAATTTTGGAAGATTCTCAGCCCTTGTTACTTCGAATATTTCTTCTTTTCTTTTACTTCTGATTTTCCCATTACTTGTGTGTTACATCTTTTGTAATGGTCCCTCCAATTCTTAAATATCGTTCCATTTTGTTTTTCATTTTTCTCTTTGCATTTGACTTTGCTAAGTTTCTGTTGACTGTCTTCAAGCTCATTCTTTCCTCGGTTATGTCCAGTAGACTGATAAGCCCGACAACAGCATTCTTCACTTCCATTACAGTATTATTTCCTTTTGATTATTTCTTAAAATTTCCACCTCTCTGCTTACATTACCCATGTGTTGCTGCATGCTGTTTACTTTTTCCATTATAGTCCTTAACATAGTAATCAGCTATTTTAAATACCCTCTCTGATAATTACAACATCCATGCCATATCTATGTCTTGCTTTAATGCTTCTTTTCTTCAGACTGTGTGTTTTCTTTTAGCATACCTTGTCGTATTTTGCTGAAAGCTGGAAATGATGTGTCACAGCTGAAGTATTTAGGTTTTCAGTGTGAGGATTGATGTCAGTCTGGCGCTATTATGTTGGATCCCTGTTGGTATGGTGTTGGGATGTATAGTGTTTTATACCTTTGATTAAACCTCAGTTTTTTTT
>NW_011888915.1:1809288-1819792 GCF_000151845.1 Pteropus vampyrus
ACTAATTCTTTCAGGTTTTGTCTGAGAAGTCTTTATTTTGCCTTCATTTTTGAAAGATAATTTCATTGAACACAGAATTCTAAATTGGCATTTTTTTCCCCCTTCAGCATTAAATATTTCACACCAGTCTCTCGTTTGTATGGTTTCTGATGACAGAATTCTGATGTAATTCTTATCCTTGTTCTTCCAAAGGTATGTTCCTTTCCCCACCCCTTCTGGCTTTTTTCAAGTCTTCTTTATCTTTGGTTTTCTGCAGTTTGAATAAAATAGCCTAGGTTTAAGTTTTTTGGTATTTATCTTTTTTCATGTTTTCTGAGCTTCCTGGAGCTATCTTTTAGAGTCTGTCACTAATTTTGGAAGATTCTCAGCCCTTGTTACTTCAAATATTTCTTCTTTTCTTTTACTTCTGATTTTCCCATTACTTGTGTGTTACATCTTTTGTAATGGTCCCTCCAATTCTTAAATATCGTTCCATTTTGTTTTTCATTTTTCTCTTTGCATTTGACTTTGCTAAGTTTCTGTTGACTGTCTTCAAGCTCATTCTTTCCTCGGTTATGTCCAGTAGACTGATAAGCCCGACAACAGCATTCTTCACTTCCATTACAGTATTATTTCCTTTTGATTATTTCTTAAAATTTCCACCTCTCTGCTTACATTACCCATGTGTTGCTGCATGCTGTTTACTTTTTCCATTATAGTCCTTAACATAGTAATCAGCTATTTTAAATTCCCTCTCTGATAATTACAACATCCATGCCATATCTATGTCTTGCTTTAATGCTTCTTTTCTTCAGACTGTGTGTTTTCTTTTAGCATACCTTGTCGTATTTTGCTGAAAGCTGGAAATGATGTGTCACAGCTGAAGTATTTAGGTTTTCAGTGTGAGGATTGATGTCAGTCTGGCGCTATTATGTTGGATCCCTGTTGGTATGGTGTTGGGATGTATAGTGTTTTATACCTTTGATTAAACCTCAGTTTTTTTTAGGAGGGTTGGTCCCTGGGCTGTGTCCTTCAGAAGTGTTTCTGAATCCCTTTTTTTTCTTTCTTCCTTTCCCCCAGATCAAACTTTGTTACAGCAGGTTTCCTTAGGGACAGAAACATGAGGAGCTCTTTTTCTTACTGTCACAGTGAGAATCTGGTAAGGGTTCTGGAGCTAGAACCCAAGACAGTAAGGGGGGACAACCCCTCCGCCCCCCGAGACTGGGTCTCCAGGAATTTTGAACTCTCCAGCTCCTCATTCAGTCTCCAGAATTCAGCAAAATTACCTTCAGTGTTCCTGACAGTTCCTAGCTCCAGCAGCTTCTGTTCCCAATAAGCTGATCTTGGCCATGCTTCTCTATATCTGCCCATTTCTCTAGATGGAGGTGGGGATTTGCCTTGTGATCTCAGTTTGCTGACTGATCTAAGAAAAGTCACTGTTTTTCAGTTTGTTCAGCTTTTCCTTGTTGTGAGGATAAGTGTGAAAATATCCAAGCTGTTTATTTGCCAGAGCTGAAACTGGAAGTCCACCTTCATTTTTCAATTTTTCCTTAGCATTTTGAAAACCATCATTCCATTTTCTTCAATTGCTGCTGTTCTGTTAAATTGCCTCCTTTGAAGATCTTTTTTTCTCTGCCTATTCAGTGATTTTCTTGTTAACCTTGCTGTTCATTCAGCCAGATTTTACTAATATATTAGGTGGAATTCATTACACTGCCTGGATATAGGGGTTTGGGTTTTTTAAAAGCTCTGGAAAGTTTTCAGCCATTCTCTCTTCATATGCCTTTTCCTAATCTCACTTTTCATTTTGGATCTCATGGTTATGTTATACCAGAGCATTTTTCAGCTGGTGCACTGTAAATGGGTTACCAAAGTGTTAAGATAATCTGTGCTGTACAAATGCTATTTTTTATGTTCATTATGACATGGAAATTTCGAGTCGTGAAGCATTGTTTTAGACCTCCTTCAATCATGCCTCTTATCCTCTTACTCGTTTACATACATCACACACACATGCATTTAGAAATTCTGGCTTATTCAGATTTTTTATTTAAACTGAATTTATTTAATTTAAATGTCTCTTCAGATGTGTTTGATATGCTTTTAGATCCATCCATTGTTTTTTTCAATTATACTTCCAACTCTATCTTTAAACTTACTAAACATACCAACTTCCAGGCTCTGAAAATACTCCCTAAGAGAAAGCTAGCTTACCTCTTTGGGTTCCTGCCTACACTTAGTTTTAGTCCAGCGTTTTTTGTGAGAGGTTAGGTAGGGTACTATTTCAGTAATCTATCAGAGTAGAAGTCTAATTACCTTGTGATGCTATTTTTAAAAAAATACCAGTGCTACATACTAGTTCAATTTTTTCTTATCTACAATTTAAAAAATACATATAGTTCAGTTAGTCCAGTATATATAAAACTTTAATAACTTTTTTTTAAACAAATAAGATTGGTTAATATCTTGGCCCTGACTTATACTTGCATGTTATCAATCATGACAGAGCTTTTGTTTACTCAAATAACACTAAGCTCACTCCTTTAACAAGTCTACTGCTGTGGGTAATGTTAAAAGTCTTTAGCAATGATCTTTACCTTTAGGCTTTTTAATGGGTTGTGGAAAATGCCCTTGCCTTGATTCAGTATTATTAATATGTTTTAAATCCATGAAAATAAAACAATTTTGTAGAACAAAGATAGTATGAAAGCATTATAAAAGCTTAAATAGTCATGTGCAATATCAACAGCTTAAAGTTATTTGACAACTTGGAAACCAGTTACTTCGGAATGAAGGCTTTAAGAAAAATTGCAAATATCCTTATTTATATGTGAAAAAAGGTATTCAGCCATCAACTCAGTATTTTATAAACACTAACTCCATACACAATTTTTACTGGCATAGCCAACTGGTTCACATTCTTTTATATTTATATTTGTCCTACTATAGACAAGATACTTTGTATTTTTCAAAAGCTTTCTAGTCTTAACTAATGCCTTTGCTAGCTGTAAGTAGTCTATTATATATACCAGAAACTTTATAAAACAATCTTGAAAGTTTATCTAAACTTTTATTGCTGTTTTCTAGATGGAATACCTCTGTCCAAAAGTCCAGCTCCAGTGCTGCATTAACCAATCCTCTAATAGTAATCAAGCATGTCGTTTTTTTTTTCCCATAATGTCTTATACCCAGTAACACTAAGTAAAATTTTTGATTAATGTAGTAACAATGTAGTAGAAACAAAAATCATTTGTTAGTTTTCTTTCTCCATGTCTCCCATAGAGGCAGGTGGAGGATGTCTATACACATTCAACAGAGACTCCTGTGCAGCTCATATACCTCTGTTTCTCCACGACACCTATTTGTCTTATTAATCTTGGTATCATTGGCTGTGCCTTTCTAAAATTTTAACGTTTATGAAAACCTATCTGGCCAGCAGGAAATAATAGTAGTATCATATAGTATAACAGCATAATATTGCTATGCATACAAATCAAACATCAACATTTCATGCTTTTGACATATTTAGAAGTGAAAGGTGGTCCACAAACCTGAAGAGAGAAGCAGTAAGGTTTTCATGCAGAGATACTCTTCATAAGATACCTGAAGCCTGTTTAACTCAGAGGAAACAAACAGCATGTGTTTGCATTGGTCATACATGCAGGGTAGAGCCATCCTCTGCCTGTGAAAGACAAATATCAGTGTTCGAATTAGGAAAATAGTGCTTCTTCCAAAAATGTATGTTTTATTTTGCAAAACTGAGTGCATAAAGGAAAACTTGTTACTATTAGGGTCAGAATTTCGAAAACTTTCCTTAAACTTGGGTTTAGATACTGAGTAGTATCTAAGATACTCAGTAACATAATTTTACATTGGAGAAATTATTTTTCTATCATGCGTGCCATGTATTGTTTACTTCAGTGTTTAGAATTTATTATTCCTATAGAATTTATTACCGCTTGTTCGTTTAAATCAAGGTTTTATGGTAGCATTTGAATATGGCCAACTAGATAACACAGTGTTAGGTCCTACCCATTTAAAAACCAAAAGGCTTTTGTTTTTTTTTTTTGTTTTACAGAGGCACCTTCCCAATCTCTTAACAGGAATTATACACTCCTTTTCTGACAAGTATCTTTTTCTCCTTTGGTTTCTAATACATAGTAACTTCAACAAAGTTATAAGTAGTAGAGTGAAAAAGTATTTTCCCAATATCCTGACCTAAGGACAATGATGAGAGACTGTTTTACAGCTACCTGGATGGTCAGGTAGCTGTAAAACAGTCTTGAATGTGTACTTTCTGACATCCAGAATCTGCCTATTGCGGACACCAGAGCACTATGGAAAACACAGTGAGCTAAAAGAGCAGAAGGCCTGCCCATCTCATACACAAAAAAGAATGTGAAGTCAGAATGGCCTCTTCAAAACTACTGTTCGTATAAACCCTTTATCTTCCAAAAGAGCTGAACACTGAGAAAATTTTTCTGTAATTCCTATGTTTAAGGAATGTATGTGGTTATGCTGTGACTGTTTAAATTTGAGTATTGCCAAAATAAAAACCCTGAGTTAATTTTATAAAAGAGGATAAACTGTTGTTTCATATAAATCTCTGTTCACTTTTAATCCCGATTAAATGACTTCAAATTGCTTTTTAGAAAGTGACTATAAGTAAGCATGGTTGGAGTCAACAAGTACTTAGAAATTGAAAATGTCTCTGAGTTTATACATATTTATCAATTAAAATTTTATTGAAGAAAAATCTTGTTAAATTGTGATGAGGTGGTTCGAACAGTCTTCTTTTTGGCAACGAAGTGACTTTCTGACACAGAGGCCATACGAGTGTCTGTGTGGAGGCCTGGTCTGGCCAAGCACACACAGTGCCTATTAGCTAAGAGCAGAGACACTGCCCTTTCTGGGAATACAAAGATTGCAGCACATATATTTCCCATGTCTCTTGTCATCTTGCTTCTCACTGTGAGGCTTGGTCCTTCTCCAGGTCTCACTCAGTTCAAATGACACCTCCTCTAAGAAAGCCATTAACTACCCTATCTGAAATAGACCGCTCTCTAGTAAAAACTCTCACAATCTGAAATTATTTTATTTAGTGGTTATGTGTTTCTCCAGCTAGAATGTAAGCAGTAAAGATAAGGAACCTTGTTTGTCTCGTTCTCTGTTATAGTCCTTTGCTAATGTGTACCAGGTAACATATTAGGGGTATGATGAGTAATAGTTGTTCCCCTCTAATCCATTCTCCATCATGTTATTCTCTTTTTTAAAACCTTCCACTGGTTTCTTCTAGGATAAAATCTAAACTCTGTATCATGGCCTACAAGATTCTGCTCGAATTGGCCCCTGTCCACTTCTCTAAACTCATACAGTATCCTCCATGGCTTTCTCTCAATTCCTCACACATGCTAAGGTTGTTTCCAGCCTTTGCACACTCATTTCTTCTGCCCAGGATGCCCTACCTTCCACACAGCTTGTTCTGTTTAGAAAGGTCTTTCCATGGTCCCCAAATCTAACAGAGCTCTCTCCCCTCAGTCCCTATTATACCTGAAATAACTTTGGTCATTTATTTGAATTTCCCCATCAGAACGTTAGCAGGGCCCTCATCTGTTGTGCTTATTGTTCTAGCTGAAGCTCCTACCAGGCGCTTGGTAAGTACTCATATAACCCTGAGTGCATACCATGCTAGAAAGTAAGCATCTTTAACTCAGTAGCTCAGCCAGCTAACCTAACACCTGAAATCTCTGCTTTAGATAGTTCCCATTTGTCATGCCATATATATGGTCTTGGAATTGCCAGGTAGAATAAAGATGTACCCCACTACTTAAAGCTTCTTACATAATACCTAAGAATTTCCTTTAAAACTTTTGGAGCTAGTATCATCCAGTCTACTAAAACACTAAAAACACGAGCTTACTACATCATAATGCAGGCCCTCCCCTTTAACACTCGGCTCAAATAGATGCTATTCTATAACTTCTACACATTATTTTTGTGCCAAGCATACCCAAGAGATAAAACAATGTTTGCTTGATCTTCACAGAATGTTTCAGCTGTCTTCATTACATTCAAGTCTCCTTTTCTCTTCCCTCCAAATATTCTGTTCATCAACTGAGGCTAATTTCCAAACTCCTTGCCATTCTGCACATATTTAAAGTTGTCACTGGTACTTTTAATATGGCATCCAGTTATGAACACAAACTACTAATGATGCTTGACTCATGTGGAGGACAATGGGACTATTCTACTAATGTGGTTCAAGATTTCATTAACTTTTTGAACCCCTGCCAACAGTAAGTACCCAGAGATCACAAATAAATATACATCTGTTTTCCCCCAAACACAAATCCCCTTCATTTTTCACTCTGCTCTGGCCATGGGTAGATATGTGATAGTGTGTATCCCTGTATGTATTCTAATAAAGGAGATTAGCCATGGGCACAAAAAGTAGTAACAGAAGGTAGAAAGTGATATGAGCTTGAGATAGATAGCAGAGAGGTCTTTTATGGTGATATGCACATCACAAACTGAGGGTATGTTCGAGGAATGGATCACCTGAGTGGGAATGATGAACAGGTGAAGGAGAACAAAGAGAGAAAGGGAGGCCAGGTTATGGGAAGCCAGAAACCATGCTGAGTGTACTGGGTGTTTAGCGAGGGGACACTGAAGACATCTGTGTGTTGGGGAGATACGTGAGCAATGGTGCTTTAGGAAGAAAAAATTTGTCAGCATGATAGGATACACTGGAGGCAGAAAATGAGTTCAGAATCCACTGTAATATGAGGTAAGTGGGAATGGACATCGGAAATATTTCAGATAAAAGCATGGGCCTAGACGGCCAGAGGACAGCTGATTTATAAAATCTTAAAACTAATTAAAAATTCTTGTTCCCAATTCTGTCCAAGTCATAAACGTTGAGTGAGTCTTGCTATGCAAAGAGATACCTTGTGTCTCTGGGTCCATACCCACTACTCCCTCATCTATAACTGTCCCTACTGAAAGTGAGATGAACAAGAATTGTATCGTGTTCCTTTTCCTTTCTGGAATAAGGTTATGTAATTAAAACAATGCCACCATAAAACTGCTATAGACTTTACTGACCCCAGAGATGCTCATGGTTTAAATAGTATCATTAATACGTCCTGGAGCAGTAAAAATGCCACATGTACATTTACTCCACATTATACTTGGCTAACCTAAAACGTTGATAAGCTACTCTCTTTCAAATTTGCCCAATTCCAAGATACTTGGTGGCATTGAGTCAGTCCTGAATGATCACATTAGCAGTCCATCAGGAAAACAGCTGGTTAAAGCTACCCTATGAACACAAGGAAAAGGACTCACAAATGACTTACTCATTAATAATCAAGTCAGGAGCAAAACACAGCAGGTTTGCACTTGACTGTCTATATGATCTCCATCCCAGGGCAAATGCCATGAGGAACATCCATGAATATTGCAGTAGGATCATTTGGTCATCCAGGTGTAAGTTCCTGAATCCTAAATTAAAAGAAAGAAAAGTGTGAGGAAAACTAGGTGCCAAAGAGAAGATCATCTCTCTCAGAATTGCCAAAGACCAGATATGAATTAGTCTTGTTTTGCGGGACCTCTAACAAAGTGGGCTCAGTCTTCCTTTGTCATGTGACAAGACCTCAGTACTTTTTAATAGCATTCCATGTTTGAAAACTTGAGTAGCCAGTTTTTGGCACCTTTTGCCTATTTAAGTAAACATGAACTAAACAGTCAAACAGAAAGCCAAGAGTCCTGACTTGGGACATTACTCTTTCTCCCCTGATAGAGTAGGAATGACAGCAGATCAGGCCACTTTATTCTTGTCCTAACCGTGTGTGTGATAAGTCCCCTCTAAATGTAAAGTCAGGGTGGACACTAACGCTGACTTCTGCTATTCCACATCAAGTTCTAATAGGGCAACTTTTATTTCAAACTATCTTACAAATTAGATTAACTAGAATTTACATTAAATGCGTACCATTTTATGTAGTGGAGTTAAAATCATTTTACTTTAATACATAATGTCAACATGCTTGATTTTTAAAAACAATACATTGAAGGAAAACAAACTTGAATTCTTAGAAATATTATACATTTCCTTCCCCTAATTAAGTGTAAAAGGAAGTCTGAGTAAGTCCTGTAACTCTAGTTCAGGACTTGTGTTATAATGTCCTATGTCTGTTACTATCCTCTGAATAACTATCTGAAAAGTAGGAGCAGTGTAAAACTTTTATTATAGACTCTCCATTCTCCCATATTTACCTGGCTTTCCCTTTGTTAGTCCCTAGAACTAACAAGGAGACCAGGGTGACAAAGAGCCAGAGTGTTTTTAAGAAACAGACTCATAGATAAAAGAGAGCAAACTGGAGATTGCCAGATGGGAGAAGGATGGATGCCAAAGATGAATAAGAAGTACAGACTCTATACTGGTTCAGCACGGGGAATAAAGTCAGTAAGATCTTTGTATGGTGACAGATGGTTATTAGATAATATCATGGCTGTCACATCATAAGGTACAAATGTAGAATCACCGTATTGTACACCTGAAACTAAGTTTCTTTTTTTTTTTTTTTTAAGGTGAGGCAACCGTTGGTTGACCTCGCAGATTGCAAGGACCTTGTCAGCTTAGAATCCCTTACTATTTTTATTTTTTTATGCTTATAGCACCAGGTTTTCCTAGGTGGTCTCCCATCCAAGTACTAACCAGGCCTGATCCTGCTTAGCTTCCGAGATCAGACAGGATCGGGCTTGTTCAGTGCGGCATGGGTCGTAGACAAAACTAAGTTTTAAAAAAGGAAAATACATAGGTTTGTACCTTAGCAGTGTCATTTTTTGCATCTTACCTGGTATCGCCTTGGCCCATTTCACTGCTGCAATCACTTGCCGCCCGCCTAACATATTAAGCGTGCTCATGATCCGCCATGTCGAATCTGGAGCAGAGCTGTCATAGCCTGCATATAACACCTCAGGTTCGATGACCTCCAACAGTGACACCAGGGTGGGCGTGAGTTGCGGCAGTGTTGCAGGAACTATTGTTTTGTTGGCGGGATTTTCAGAGGTTTCTTGTGAGATTCCTGTAGTGGCCTGCTGAATTCCTTTTATCTTTTTCTTTGTTTTTCGAGCTATAGGTATGAAAAAAATACACAGAAATGAGTTGCAATAGGAAGGTTAGGTGGAACAGTTTATTCAACAGGTATCTTACTTTCTAAAACTATTTAGATTAAAAGAGAAATGTTTTATTTATGATAAAGTGACATGGAGTAAGAAAAACTTTTTTTTCCCCTGAAAGCAAAGGACAAAGAGAAACCCATGCATATATTAGTTTCCTCTACAAATATGCTAGTTACTTTTTCATTAGTTATTCTTTATACAAAATTGAGTGTCTTATTATGGTAAAGCAATATAAATAAATCACTTCTGTAGAGTCTTCCATAAATTAATCTTTTGCTCCAAAGTCAAAATTTTCATTGGTTATATAAGGCAAATTACTTTTACTATCAATTGAAAGAAAGAATCTAAGCTTGTGATACCAGACCGGAAACTGTGGCTCAGGGTTAATCTAAATTACGGTAATATATATAGTGAAATAGAGCTATACTATTTATATACACTGCACAAGGTACCCTTCACATCAAGATGGGAAGATGATATAGCAGATCACATGCTAAAGATAGTTCTAACAGCAGAAAAATCTACCTTTTTTTACCATCTTTTTTTTTTTTTTTAAACCTGTAACGATGGGTATTACTTGGGCCTAAAAACATTTGGAAAAATAAAAAAACTTTACATTTCTCCACATGAATTATCAGTGGGTAATTTCTCTTTTATAAGAGATTATATTGATGATTCTATAAATCTAAATTTTACAAATCCATTTTCCTATATATATGTATCAACAATAAACTAAAGCCATCTTTGACTTAGTATGGAACAACGTAATCAAATTACAACATGGATGCTGTAGACTTCTAATAAACGTAGACATACTCTTTATCTGTTTTAGTGACAAATAAGAATTATACTTTTTTAGTATGTGTACTGCATAGTATTCTTAAAGAGAATGTATTCAGAGCTCCAAGGAAGGGCAAGAAATGCGCCTGGCTTAGTTTTCAAAGATATAAGCCATTTTGCTAAAGGAAAAGGTGATCATATTTTAAAATAATTATTAGATTCTCTGTCCCTAAAATGACAAAAATAAATAGGTTGTGGATGATAGGTATTATGGTCAGGAACTGTATCTGGTGTTAGAAAGGGGGAAAAAAAGCCCGTTGTTTACATTAAGTAGAATGGTCCCATTTCTTACTGTGCTGAATGTGGTCCTAAGAAGTTTTAAGAATTTTTAGTTAACATTTCAAAACAGAAACAGGGTCATGATAGATCTAATTTATTTCACCATGGTCACCTGGAGACAAGGTATGGTGTAAAGAACATGAATCTGAAACCAACATGGCTGAATTTCAGGTATCTGTGCAAGTTATTCCCTGGGCCTTAGTTTCTTCTTGGGTAAAAT
>NW_011888915.1:1819842-1869677 GCF_000151845.1 Pteropus vampyrus
ATCTAAGCTTGTGATACCAGACCGGAAACTGTGGCTCAGGGTTAATCTAAATTACGGTAATATATATAGTGAAATAGAGCTATACTATTTATATACACTGCACAAGGTACCCTTCACATCAAGATGGGAAGATGATATAGCAGATCACATGCTAAAGATAGTTCTAACAGCAGAAAAATCTACCTTTTTTTACCATCTTTTTTTTTTTTTTTAAACCTGTAACGATGGGTATTACTTGGGCCTAAAAACATTTGGAAAAATAAAAAAACTTTACATTTCTCCACATGAATTATCAGTGGGTAATTTCTCTTTTATAAGAGATTATATTGATGATTCTATAAATCTAAATTTTACAAATCCATTTTCCTATATATATGTATCAACAATAAACTAAAGCCAACTTTGACTTAGTATGGAACAACGTAATCAAATTACAACATGGATGCTGTAGACTTCTAATAAACGTAGACATACTCTTTATCTGTTTTAGTGACAAATAAGAATTATACTTTTTTAGTATGTGTACTGCATAGTATTCTTAAAGAGAATGTATTCAGAGCTCCAAGGAAGGGCAAGAAATGCGCCTGGCTTAGTTTTCAAAGATATAAGCCATTTTGCTAAAGGAAAAGGTGATCATATTTTAAAATAATTATTAGATTCTCTGTCCCTAAAATGACAAAAATAAATAGGTTGTGGATGATAGGTATTATGGTCAGGAACTGTATCTGGTGTTAGAAAGGGGGAAAAAAAGCCCGTTGTTTACATTAAGTAGAATGGTCCCATTTCTTACTGTGCTGAATGTGGTCCTAAGAAGTTTTAAGAATTTTTAGTTAACATTTCAAAACAGAAACAGGGTCATGATAGATCTAATTTATTTCACCATGGTCACCTGGAGACAAGGTATGGTGTAAAGAACATGAATCTGAAACCAACATGGCTGAATTTCAGGTATCTGTGCAAGTTATTCCCTGGGCCTTAGTTTCTTCTTGGGTAAAATCAAGATAATATTAGTACCTACCTCCCAGGGAGGTTGAGAACTGAATCTAGTAAAATATGTAAAATGCTTAGAAAAGTTTCTGGCACACATTAAGTGCTATTATAAGAGCTGTCAGTACCTCACTGGTAGGGGATAGAGTTTTAGAATATTTTGAATTTAGACTTTATTGCTCCTACAGAGGAGCAATAAAGTTTAGAAAAAGGAAGAGCTCCCATACACCCTTCAAACAACAAAGATGTCTCACTGACAGCCAGGTCTCAAAATCATGGAATGTGCTTGTTGACACAGTAAAAGAACATGCATGGCCCAAATCAGTATACTGAAGGAGTACTGTAAAAACCTCAAATAACCATAACTTTAAATTGTATAAAATGTGTTCCTATACTCCACATTAGAACAGAGAAGGATAATGACAAGGTAAAGGACTTTAAAAAATCTTCTGTGACTCAGTAACCAATTTCTTTAAACTATCCATAATCCTAAATGAGGGAACTGATGCTTCTGAATAAAGCTCAAAAAGAATGCCCAATTGTGTCACACTGACTAAAGCAAGAAAGTGTACTAATGTGTTTTCATATAACTTTGGCAAGGATTTTTAACTGAATTAGTTAAGCAATCTGTGTTTTAAACAATTTAGTTAATGAGATCTTTACTCTATATAAAGTTCCTCACTCCTTGGCACATATAGTAGATGAGCAGTCAATATGTGATCTCTACAGAAGTGTTCAGGAGTCTGTGGCAGCTCCACTTCTTTCTTAATAAAAGTAAAGATCTTAATATTTTAAAGCTGACTTTTAAATTATAGGTATGAAATCTGATAATGTCATAAGCCTCCTTGCTAGTTTCAGTTTTTTTTACTTGAAAAACATAAAACGCACCCAGTGCCACCCTGAAGAGTTCCCCCGCCTGCCCCGCAGATCTATAAAAGTAACACTGCTTCAAGTTCTGTAAGTTTCATTATTATATAATTTCCTTCTTAGTATAAAGTCTGGCTGTACTGAATTCTGTAATAAGAGCTGGTGAATAATGAAATATTCATTAAAGATTCCTACTCTCTATTATTGCTCATAATAATATTGCTTATAATAATAATATTGCTTTATATTATTCCTACTTTATATTATTATGCTTAAATAAATTATTACATCACCTATTTTAAAAAGTAAAATGATAAATTCTTATACTATGCAGAGACAATTCACGTAGTTACATTACCTTCCAGGTTCATTCCAGCTTGAAGACATTTTCGATAACGGCATGCTGGGCAGTTTTTTCTTCTAATTTTGTCAATGATACAATCATTTCTTCCAGCACAAAGATAATTGTGCTGTCCTATATGGAAAATAAAGGCACTGTTAAAATTTCACCTGTCTTTTAAAGGATATTTTTCTGGCACGACTCTTTCTGTTTTTGTTTTAGGTGGATCATAGTCAAGGCATTGATTAAGGAAGGTACAGTGTACGTGTTTACATTGCCATTACAAAGTTGAAAGTTCAACTAAAAAAGGTCTCTTATTCTGTTCAACAAATTAAACATAAGTCATTAAAAAAACACTTTATGGAAGAATATAGAAAACTGCAGAAACCATAAGTGTACCACCTAATAAATTTTCATGAGCACTTCTACGTAACAGCGCTCAGATCAAGAAGCAGAACAGGACCTTAAAAGCCCTCTTCTTGCCCCTTTCCACTTACTACCCACGGAGAATAACCTCTTCCTTGGTAAACTGTGCTTTAAAAAGTTTCTTTTAACAGTTACAGAAGATGTCTGTAATCACCATTTTATTATGACTTCTGACCTAATGCTAAGCAGGACTAAGGAAACTGTCTTAAAAATACTGAGAGTCCCAAAGGGAAAATGACTTTCATTCAACATTATGCCACCACATGCAATAAAATATGCTCCCTTCCCAATTTTAAATGAAGCGATAGGTAAATACAGAAGTTTGTTAATTATTTCATATACTTTTAGAATATAAGAATGTTTGAATTCACCATTGACCCCCAAATACTAATTTAAAGACCACTACTGTCTAAAGTCTTCTGGTACGCAGTTATTAAATAATGTGTTAGAGGCAGAAGTACAGTTTTCACTTGGCAAAAAATTTCAAGGAAAATTTAAAAGGAAAAGACTGAAAGTCTCCCACCATTCCCATATGCACATTCTTGTCGTTTTCTTTTAATCTGTTATTGAGTGTTGAAGAAAACTATTGGAGGATATGTTGGCTTGGCAAAAACTGAAAGGACTCTCCTACATGAGACCAGCACACCTAAATACACTAGATGAGGGATCCCTAACCTGTTAGGGACGGGGTAGTACAGCAGGAGATGAGCGGCAGGCAAGTGAGCGAAGCTTCATCTATATTTGCAGTTGCTCCCCAGCACTTAGCATCACAGCCTCAGCTCCACCTCAGGTCATCAGGCATTAGATTCTCATAAGAGCATCGCTCCCTGATGCCAAAAAGGTTGGGCACTGCTACTCTAGATAACTCAGAGCCCATGCGCCTTATACTGCAGGCTACAGTCTTCATTGGACTGCAAGCTATTTCTCTGCTCAAAAATAAATCATACTCAAAAGAAAAAAATTCGCTAGGTTGAATATACCTGGTTCTGATGTTTGGGGCCAGATCCTTTATACTTAGGACAACCTAAGACTTGCCTTGGATGAAAACATACTATATTTACTTCGTCCTAATATGATAAATGACAACAGTCTTTAAGCGTTAGTTTTGGGTAGGTAATTAACTGTATCAGGTTCAATTCTTTGTGAGAAATAGGCCACAGAGTTGACTAAGGGCCTACAGTTCAGCTTTGTTCCAGAGCTGCTTTCCAGTGCCAAATGTTTGTACCAGCTGTTTCGATTCCTTTCTGTGTTGTGTAAGTTTCCTAGCTGCTGTACTTGAACATGAAATGCAAGCACCAAACCAATAATTCTATCCTCTTTTAAAGAAACAATAGCTGTATCAATAGTTGAAGCAGTTATAAAGAAGTTCTATTCCATAACAATACCGCCAAACCACTGTCCTGCAGTTACTGGAAGAGAAAACTGAAAAAATTACTCACTGGCTGAAAAGAAAATGTTTAATTATATCCAACCAAAATCAGAATGTGCATATTATGCTAATAATGATTTCTTTATCCCAGATATGTCTCAAGCACATCTAAGAATGTGAACTATAGGATCAGGGGGCATTGTATCTTTAAGTTAAAATTATTCCTATCTGGTTATTAGTATGAAGTTGGGCAAGTCTGTCTATGTCTTGGCTATAAAACAAGTAGTTTCAAATAGTCACTATTTTATAAGGCATGGACATGAACCACTAATAGTCATTCCCTGTCAAATGTTTTGATAAGACAATGAGACATCTTAGTTTAGAGTGTCTGTGTCTCACATCACTTGGTAAATTCCCTAACTCACAGAGAGTAGATATCAAAAGAAAAGCTTTCAAGCTAGCTGGAATTTAACATTGTTTTGTTTGCATTGTATTTATTTTTGTGGTTAAAATCTATTTTTGGCAGATGATTCTGATTTCTATTTATGGTAGGTGTGGTAGTCAGCCTCCACAATGGCCTCCAAGGGTCTCTGTGTAGTCCCTCCCATACTATACCAGGATTGGTCTGTGTGGACAATGAAATAACACAGAAGTGACAGTACGTCACATCTGAGATTAAGTTATAAAGTTTGCATATTGGACACACTCTCTCTTGTGGATCATTTGTTTTGAGGGATGCCAACTGACAGCAGCCCTAGAGGAGGCCCACGTAGTGAGGAAATGAAGCTTCCTGCCGAAAGCAGTGTGAATAGGGTGAACTTTCAGATGATTGCAGCCCCCACTGACAGTCTGACTGTAACCTCATGGGAGTCCCAGGACGATGCAGCTAAGAAGCTGCTCCCAAATTCCTGACTCTCAGAAAATGCATGACTTAATAATTGCTTCTTGGTTTAATCCATTAACTTTGGGGGTAATTTGTTATATTACAATAGATAATTAATACAGTAAGGACAGTAAAGTTTTTTTTTTAAATCTTTAAAAGAGAGCGATCCAAGAAAAATGTTAATTAAGTAAGAGGACAGTGATGCATACCTACCTGATCATGGAAGTGGTACAGGAAATGAGTGACACAGCAAAGGGCATATTCTAGGCTTTTTTGCAGTTTGTAACCCTATTTAATGTATCCAACTTTTAAATGTGAACTGACTGTCAGCTTGAGCTTATCGGCTCTCAGAAACTGTGTGGTGTAGTGGAAAGTGCACTGGTAAGGTGCCAGGAAGCCCTTGATCTGAATCACAGCTTTATTTCTTAGCTGTATGATCTCAGTAATGTTTGTTAACTTTTCTGAGCCTCTGCTTCCCCATTTGTAAAGCTGGAAAATTAGCAACTATCCGACTGGGCTTCTGCAGGGGTTAAAGGCAATTGTGTAGAAGATTCTTACAGTAGTGCCTAGCATATTGTAAGCACTCAGTAAATGCTAGGTATTAAACAATTCCCTTGCAATAACTTTCATCTGTATCTAACTAGATTATAAGTTGCCAGGTGACAAAATTTTTTCATACACCTCTCAGAGTTAGTGTGACATTGAGGTTAAGAGCCTGTTTGGAGACAGCTGTGTTTCAATCCTAGTTCTCCTTCCTAATTTCTCTGAGCCTCAGTTTCCTAGTCTATCAGATATGGATCATAATAGCATCTCAGGGCTCACAGAGCTGTTAAATAGTGTGACATACATAAAACATAGTATTTGGTACATGGTAAATTAAGGGTAGCTGATGCCTACCTCTACCATGACCCACCAACAAAAGTTGGTGTGCTTTTTTGTACTTTTGTACAAAGGGAACACAAGTGAAGGGACTCGGGGGAAAAAAAACCCACTGAACCACTTACTATACATCGAAAGAAATGGAGCTATTTTTTCTGTACGCAGAAAAGCAACTCCTAGAATAGCAAATGAAAAAATCCAAAATATCTATCCTTGTTCTAGGTTGAATGGATAATAAATAAAACTTGTGCAAATTTCCTAAAAATATATGTTTGGGTATTTATTATACTATGCCAATTTTGAGATAACCTATAATTTCTAGCAAGTGTTAAAAATGGGCTGCTAAGAGTAATGTAAATTATACAAATTACATCTTTGTTATTGATATTGTTCCAAAATATGTATCTGGGCTTTAAAACATATTTCCATCATGTCTAGATTGGTTATCAAAGGATTACGGAATTTTAGAGCTAGAAGAGACCTTGGAGAACATTAAAATCCAAGTAAAGGATTTACTTAACACAGTCCACATATCAAGCTTTCCCTGTTAATCCTGTAATTTAGCCATCATACTTAACTAAAATACTTAAATGACAAACATTTTGAAATAGCCTAGCTAATATTCAATGAAATTTGACCTAAAAACAAGTATAAGAATTTAATTTTAAAGCAGAGATTAAGATCAGAGGTCATATAGCCTGCAGTGGTGTTTTATTTGGGAAGTATGTTTCACTTAGTAAGATGTATTTGGACGCTTTTAGATAGAACATGCATGTGCTCCCTCCCCCAGCTGTATTATATTTGGCCAGAATGACATACTTGGTCTCTGTAGCATTTGAATTTGTAACCCTGTTTTAAAGAATAATTTTAGTTAAAATGGAGGAAGAATGAAAAAATATTTTTAAATACTCATTTCTTTTAAGGCTTCACTGTCATTCTGAATTTCACTTTCAAGAAGTCAATTTGTCAGTATTATTTGTTATGTACAGCAATACTGTGTTACTTTTACCACTGCATTTATATCATGGAAATAACTAATTAAGAAAGTGAAGTAGACTGAAGAGGCTTCCTTCTCTTGGATCTGCAATAATAACAGAGGCATTGCACTAAGCAGGAGTGGGCTTACTTATGAGTGGACTCCAAAGTTGGGAGTTCCTAAACTGGTCAAAACCTACATCCTTGTGCTTGCTCCATGTGGGGTGACATGAGTAATCATACAGTTTGCTAATGAGTGAAAGAAGTAATCCAAACAAAAGAAAGTGACTCATCTAACTCTTAAGGATATGTAAATACAACTCTAGCCAAATAATAATAATCATACTATGAATGAGTAAATGATCATATTTCTTTTAAAATTAATATAATTAGAGTAATTTTTAGGTAATCTACTGAGGCTACACTGCCTTCAAACAGCTTTACCAAGAGGATTAACTGGTAATATTAGAAAATTTTAGTGATTTCTAATAATAATTTGCTATGGAAGGAATCTCGTTTTTTAAAGAGTTGATGCTATTTGTCCTTGTCAGCCAGTTGAATCCATAACAAGGGTAAAGTTTATATTAATATAATAGTCATACAGTGAAATCACCCTCTCTAAAATACCTTCTTTCCTGACCTCGGGCAGTTAATCACATGCTCCTCTGTATTATAATCTCTGTACCTTGTAATTAACTCACTTTTTACTTCAAGTAGCCTGTGACCTCCCACAGGGCAGGGATCAGGTCTTATGTTGTATTTATATCACTTAGCACAGTGCCCTGGCTCAGCAGGAAGAAAATATAATACCATCCCCCTCCTCCCCAGTTCTCACTGCATTTTTGACAGGCTAGAATAGTTGGTGGCTTTAAAACCAACTAATTTATGGGAATTAAAGCCTATGATTCTAATACAATGAGCATTATGTTTATGTTACTGCCCAAATCTAACACCATCATATCACAGGATACAACTTTTTTACAGTTACCTTCTGTTCTCTGACCAAGCTCCCTCCCTTCAGTTTATACTTCTGTTATTCTAGTTCTGCTTATGTTGCTTTTTAAAGTATCTTTCCCCCTGAAGGACCTAGGAGCCATCCTCCTCTCCCCACTTTACTGTTTTCTAGCCTGTTGGGTTTTGTCTATAATAGAAATTTGAAAACCCACTTTGAGAAATAAGAACCAAATAGAGAAAAAATAAAACTCTTCAAAACACACACTACCTTCCACTGCTCTTTTGAAGAAGACTTTACAGCTTCCACAAGTCAAGACCCCATAATGACATCCTGAAGCTTCATCAGAGCACACAAGGCAGAGTTTGGGAGGTGGTCCCGCTGCTGCTGAGGAGCTGGATGGAGGAGAGCTTACATCTGGTCTCATTCCAGGGCTAAAGGAGGAAGAAAGCAGTGTTGTGATTTGACTGTCACTACCATCAAAGGAACATCAAAATACAGTTCTCTCACCTTCTTACTCCACAGTGAGCACGTTCCCATGCTCTGACTTCAAGTATTAGCAAGCATTAAAATATCTTATCTACCCAAATATGTTCAAATGATGTTTTCTTCTTTAAAAAAAAAAAAAAATTAGGAGTGAAGTTATTTCTAATTATCCCCTAAAAAGAATGGTGAAATTGTATTTCATTGAGAAATTCAAAATTTTAGTTGCTTAGGATTTGTTTATAGTTATAATCACCTTTATTAAGGTATCATTTACATATAATAACATTCACTATTTATAAGTGTACAACTGATGAGTTTTATTAAATAGTTGTGTACCTATCACCATGATCAAGAGAGAGTATAATATCTGTCACCCCCAAAAGATCCTTCCTACCCCTTTAAACTTAGGATACCATTTTTTCCCCTAATTTTAAGATCCTGCACAGGCATCTTTCAAGTTCAGTCTTAATTAATTCTCATGTCCTCTACTACAGTCAACTTTCACAATATTAGTTTGGTCTAGATCTCTCATTCCCAGTGTTGCCAACTGAAACCACAGTTTCTTATGGCTTAGAAAAGAAACATTCCTTTCTATAACCTTGTTTGGTTTGTAGTAAGACTGGAAAAAAAGCACCAAGCTTTTTAATGGTAAGGCTCTTTCTGCCCTCCCCACCCAATGAAGAAATATGCCCTGGAGAAAATAATGGAAGATGGGAACCACTTCTCTTACTAGGTCTTGTTTTTTGTTTTGTAGATTTTTCACCACTAGGAGCACAGGTATAGTGTTTACTGGTGTTTAAAGGTAAACATTCTTTTCCTAATTTGTTTTGAAAATTTTCAAATTCTCAGAAAACTTGAAAGAATTGAACAATGGTACCTATACCCTTTATGTATACTCAACCAGTTCTTAATATTTTACCACATTTGCTTATAAATAGATATATTTTTATAAACTAACAAAATAGTGATCCTTTTAATGCTTGAGAAAAAATTAACTATGAAATATTTCATTAGAGATGATACAGTGCTCTCCAGTGCATCTTAAGGAATTTTCATCTTACATGCTAACTTTAGAAACAAAACTGCATTGTATAACTCCAAAGAGTTTGAGTAACTAAAAAGAGTCTCTACAAAGAGTTTCTAGAGACTATCCATTCTTCCTCTTGTTATATGTTCTTCAAAAATATGGATGGTAGCAATCTGTTGATTTTGGACCTATACATATTTAAATGTGTTGTTTATCACCTCTATAAGAAAGTTCATAAACATACCATTACTTTTCTTTAAAATTTTCTTAATTTGCCTATTCTCTAAAAGAGATGGCATTTGGAAATAAACTGATATTGGGTTTTAGTTGTCTTTGTCCTCCTTTATAATTACGGCCAGTAACAGTCCAGCAGCTCAAATACTGTTCTGTTCAGTGTTGTTTCATTATACATCATTTCACTTAGTTGCAGAACCCATCGAGAACCCGTCGACAATGTTAAGACTTACTGTCCTAAATCTCAATCACGAGTATGCTCAAAGTAATTCACAGAGCGAACTAACTTAAAAAATCGTTTTGGTTAGCAACATGGTTAGAAATTAGTAAGTAATATCTTTGTTGTAGTTCTCTTTTAGAAATGAAAGTTAAAAGGTAATTGTAGAATGACAATTTGTTTTATAAAAGTCACTTTAGGTAATTAGGCCAATTAATCCAAAAGCTCCCCCTAAATTCTGTCCTCAAATGAGGCTCACTGCACCTGGCCAACTCTTGTTTGTCTAAGAGACCTAGTCAACCAGGACAGTGTCCCCACCACCCCAATTCTGGGAACAGGCCCCGGGGTTTTGCATTGTTCTCTGAACACTGTCAAGAATTTCTGGAAGCTTCCGTATCACAAGGCATTGATTCCCTGCTAGATTTGGCAGAGTGGACTGCGCACTTATGGAAAGCCTACAGTGAAAGAGGATAACCTGAAATGACTTTGCTGTCGGTCTGGCACGAGCCACCCTTGATTAATGGAAACTTGTGACGAATGTAGAGAAGCTGCTCTGGGCCAGAGTTTTACAGAGAAGTAGGAAGGTCTTGGAGTGAGTGAACAGAGCAGTGTGTTAGGGAAGCAAACACTTCCTTGGCTTCTGTTCTGAAGATGCTCCTATTCCTGCTCAGCCAATCTCTGTCATCTGACATCTATTTTTAGGGACCAACCAGTTGTTTGGGTATTTAGTTTGTGGAAAATAAGCGCAGTATTTAAAGATTTGAGATGTTAATTCTCAACCAATTTTAGATAAAAATAAAATTATATACACGTACTTATATATACATACATGTATTTAAAAAACTTTAAAAAGTACTTTGTAGTACTTGATAGTTTTAACACTTTGAACAGAATCTCATCCATCTTCAACAACCCTGTGAAAAGGACATCATCTCCTCTGGATGAGGTCACACAGTAGTAGGAGGTTGATCAGCCTATCTGGTCGAACTGACATGTTTCAGATCTCAGCTCTACCACTTAAAGGCTGTGTGCTGTGACTTGGGTGGGTATCCACTACTTTGAGCCTCAGTCGCCTCATGAGTAAACTGGGAAGGACATCATCTGTGTGTGTTTTGTGAGAACGAAAGAACACGAAGGAAGTCAAGCACATAGTTCCTGCATCTAGCTGGTACTTGATAAATGTTCATTCTCTTCTCTTTCAGGAAAACTGGAGATTTTATTTTTAAAAAGCATTTTATAAGTAGAAAGTAGTATTGTCTAAAACCTAGAAGAGTATTCCCAAATTCAAACTTATGGAGTATCTGCAAAACATGTTCAAGCCACTCAGCTGTGAGCTACAGATGATAAAAGGGAAAGTTAAAGCTAAATGAACAACTTCTTTTAACAGAGTCTCATAGTTTTCATTATATAGGTTCTTCACATGTTTTGTTAGATTTATTTCTAGGTTTTTTATTCTTTTTGTTGCAATTGCAAAGAGAATTTTTCCACTTCTTTTTCTGATACTTCATTATTAGAGTATAGGAACGCTACGGATTTTTGAACATTGATTTTGTATCCAGAAACTTTACTGTATTTGCTTATTGTTTCTAGTAGTGTTCTTGTGAAGAATGGAATATTACTCAGCCATAAGAAGAGATGAAATACTGCCATTTGTGACAACATGGATGGACCTTGAGATAATCATGCTAAGCGAAAAAGCCAGAAAGAAAAAGTTGAAAATCGCATGATATCACTTATATGTGGTATTTAAACCTAAAAGCAACAAATAAACAGGACAGACTCATGGACATGGACAATAGACTAGTGGTTACCAGAGGGAAGGGGCGGGGGAGGAGGGAGGGAGAAGGTAGATGGGGTGAAGGGGGTCAAATGTGGTGACAGAAATCTAACTATGGGAGGTAAAAACACAGTGTAAATATATATATATAAAAACAGTGTAAATATATATATATATATTTATATATATGCCTTATCAGCTATTAAAGTGTACAGCTGAAACTTATTGGATTTCGGTAACCAATGTCACCATAAAAAAATAAATTAATCTAAAAAAAACTAAATGAACAAATGGATTGATAGAACTGCAGCTAAGAATCTGGAACTTAGGTCAGGACTTTGGCATCCCTTCAGGCAGTCATTCTGGGCTACATCAGATAAGAGCTGAGTACATGGAAAACTGCCAAGTGTACCACGGACATCAGTGGAAAAAATCAGTTTTTGTCACACAAATATGAAGACTATGATGGTCTATAATGAACACCATTGGGAGAGATGGATGAATGTAAAATGGTATTCAATTGCAAATGTGACACTGATATTGCTAGAAGGGCTATGGTATGACAAAAATGGTTAAAATGCAAAGGAAAACCATATGGAATCACCATCTTTTAACAAGGATACATGGCAGAAAGAACTAGAAAGCACACCATAATAAGAGTGTGTGTTGCACCCCCTTTGCATGAAAAAGCTAAAATGTCCTGGTCTTTGTTCAGTGTGTTTGTGGCTGTGCCAAACATTCTGAAGATGCTGAGGTTCTGTTATGAACTGACTACTCCAGGACGCTTTCTTTTAAGTGAAGAGTCAGTCACAGGAACAAAATGCCTTGTTCCAGGTGAATACTTGAACACTCTTTCCCATTGAGAATGGAGAGTGCTGGACACCAAGTTATTCCTGAGGGTATTGAGTTTATGAGAGAAAAGAAACATGTATAAAGTTAAGTTTTTCTATTTAATTCTGTTGCAAAACAACTGATGAAAGACGGCTCGTAGATGGACAGTCATAGATGGATTATAAAAGTTAACCGCATACCTTGAGAAGCATGTAAAATGTGCAGGCAAATTACACCCTTTCATTCAGCACATACTGCCAGGCACTGTGAAGATACAGGTCATATCTTATAAGGAAGTTATGTCATGCATGAACTGCATTACTGAAATGGTAATGAACCTGGAAACTTTGATCTAAGTAGGAGTAGCAGAGTAGTTTTTAGCTGCCTGTTATGACATAGTACTACTAGGAAGAGAATCAGCTCTATATACACATAGAAATCTGATTTCAAATCCTTGCTCCTGAGCTATATAACAACTGTGAGACAGTGGCTAGCTGACTTAGCCTGAGTCTGTTTCCTTACTAGTACCATTTTAGGAATTTTTGTGTGGATGAAATGATATCAGGTTTGTATAAAGTACTGAAACACACATGGTGATCATCAAACCATACTTCTCTCCTCACCCCCACCCCCACAAAACTTTTTTCTCCCTCCCTCAATTCCTCTTTCCCTTTTGGAGTATCTCAGGGGAAGAGAAGTGCTATAAATAGCCTTGCCTGTGAGCCAGGGAAAGGCTGATGGCCCCCCAGATGCTCACCTTCAGGTAACTGTAGCTACTTTTTTGATACTCCAAAATTCAGCAATTTAGTTTTGTAAAACATGATTCTGTACTATCATGCGTTAGTCACTTGGAAAATATTGGTTGCCTGAGTCATGCAGACTTTCCACGTGTTGACACACTTCATTATACAATATAAAGGAGTCACATTAGTTAAACTCATAGTAGCAGTTATGTTTTGCCAAGGTCTAAATTTTGTTTGAAATCTCCAGTTTTTATCAAGTGGCAACAAGAACTGTCAGTTGTCTTCCTGCAGATGTTAAACTCATTTCAGTCATTTTTGAGAAAACAGGCCTAATACCCATGGCTGAAAATCATAGTTTATCCATGGTATATCATGAAAAAAGTGGCTTGTTCAGCTCACAACCTTCCATGTGCTTTTCTTTTGGACAGCCATCAAATGCTGTATGCAGCACTAAGTGCTTTATGCATCTCCCCATTTTGTTACATGGATAGATATTAAAAAGACATACATGTGAGGGCGGAGATTTAACAGATTTAATAATATTTTGCTTCCTGAAGGATATTTTTAAGAGGAACTGGCTTTCTTTTTTAACCATGAGTGCGTGGCAGTCAATACAGTGACTACTGTATCCTAAGATGCCAGCAATTTTACTCATTATTGTTTTTGTACAGTCAGTGCAAATATCAATGCAGTGAAAGAGGCAAAGACTACTATGTATTATCATGAAAATAGTTCTGAAAGGACCCTGGGGACTCTGAAGTCCAGAGACCACATTTTGATAATTGCAAATACTGTTGCAGAGAATAGTAAGGAGTCCAAGACAGGCTAGAATTTATTACCTAACTGCAATGCAGTAGCCTGGTGACCTTTTAATCTCTCTAAATCTCAACTGCCCTATTTCTAAATGGGGACTGTAATGTACCTGTAATGGTACAGTATTGTAAATATACAGTATTGCTTACTAAATTAGAGGCTTTCCTCCAAGAGAAAAGAACAGAGATGATAAACTTTGACAAACCCCACTGGCGTGGCTGGCTTAGCTTTCAATTTAAGTAAATTTAAATCAACAATTTTTCAATGAAATATAAGAAATCTATTTGGAAAAAAAAAAGGCAAAAAGGATATTATCACCTCAGAGAGCAAGTATTAATTAACATGGGGAAAAATTCTGGAAAGTTGCTACAATTGGATTAATTTTTACCAACTACAAATGCAATTAGGTATATTCTCATTGGCTTACCAGTTTTTCTTCTAATACCATAAAATGACGGTTCTCAACTGGGAGCAGTTTTGCTCCTCGGGACAACTGGCATTGACTGGAGACATTTTTGGTTGTCACAACTGGGGAAACGCTACTGGCACCTAGTGAGAAGACAGTCCCCCACGACAGACTTACTAAGCTTGTTAGTAGTGCTGAGGTCAAGAAACCCTTGCAACAAAGTAGAGAAAAAAGTGACAAAGTAGAGAAAAAAATTCAACAAGGACCAGAAACATTTTCAAACTGCCCTACTGATGCAGCCTTAAATATTCACTGATTCAAGACAAGTCCAAAAAGAGATTCAAAACGGGGCTAATACCAGGGACTGCTTATACAGGACTGGTGATTAGCCTGTTAGTAACTTACTTTTATTTTCCCCTCTAGTGCTAGCCCTAAATGGTGGTTTTTACACATTAAAGTCACCTGCACTTCTCTTATCTTTGTTCATTAGGAAAAATGTAAATACTCAGCTGCATACACCAGCTGATATTTTCTGACTGCCCACTTATCCCTGAATTAGCTAAAGGATTACTGATGTGTTTGATAATAAGCTATGGAATAGTTTCCAAAGCAAACAGAAAAATACTCTGGGGGAAGGCTTTTACAATATTTCCATTGAATGGTTTTAAAAGAACACATTTGATCTTATTTAGCGAGCCAAAAAAAGACTGATTATTCTTTTTGCTTTGCATTTGCTGAGAGGTTTCTATTGGTTTTAATTTTAGGTGAATATCACAACTTTTCTCCCAAACTATGCATCGTTCATACTCACTCATCTTAAGGTGGAGGTTAGAGCAACAAAATCTGTACTGTGATAGGTCAGGGACGTTTTCAGTAAAGGATAAGTGAAGGAAAGGCCTTTTTCAGATCTGAGACCCCAAGGCCTGCCACTTAACGTCTCTGCTTAATTTCTCAACTTGTAAAATTAAGTTCTTGAATCCATAAATTCTAAGAAGCTGTCCATATTTCCAAGGTGTGGGTCGGGGTGGAAACAGGGGTAGGAGGTAGAGAAGAATGCATTTGGGTCTGTAAAAGGCTTCTTTGAACTAGTCTATTTATTTATACGAAGAGAGAATATGAGCACCTTACTTATGCTTCATGTCTAATCTAACATGTTTCACAGAAGAAACAATGTCTTTCTCTTTGGAAGGATCCGTCCTCAGTCTGGTGTTTATGTTAGGTAATTTAGTTTCTGACAGATGACTCTTATAGCACCCTTTTCTCAGGCTACATGGTTTCTGTTCTGATTGCTCAGGCCTACGTTAGGGGACATGAGTTTTGACGAGTAACAAGGATGTGGAGACTAAGACCAAGAGTGAGCAGCAAGAACAATGAGAACCTTTTTCATTACACAGTTACTTCTAGAATGAAGACCTGAACTCGGTCTCCCTGATGCTTCCTCACTGCTTAAGAACACACAAGGATAATTGTGGTTTGGCACATACAGAATTATGAACGTGGCTTCTTCAAAGAAGGCAAGAACGGGTTTGAGACAATGGCACACGTAGTGCTTCTTGTAAGATATATATCTCACTATATATATCTAGGGTTGAAACTGGTGACTCTGGAGTTGTGTTTTTAAGCCTGAATCTCATCTGTGGTCAACTTTTTTTAAATGTCCTTTCATGACTTGATTTTTCTAATATTCTAATGTATTTGTAGTTTTACTGGATTTTATTTTTAGGGAGTGGGGTGAGAATATGTTATCTTCCCTTTGGGTTCAGTTACAATGCTATTCCATAGAAATCTGCAGTGTCAATGGCAATACCCGAGCTCAATGCCATTGTCATAATTCTTTGTAATCACATTATAAGCTTGAATTTAGGCTTGTAGCTGCCTCTTTTCTATGTTATACATTCAGTTAAGACTTTTGGAGTCCTCTTTGGTTTAAGTCACACATGTCTATAGATTAAATAGACTTCATCACCTATGGTCTATTTTTGGTTTGTAGTTTTAAAATTGTGTAAAATTGATAGTTTGTATTTGACTTCATTTTACTTTCGTTTGAAGTAAATTTTTGAATCCTGCAGTTTTGAGTATTTACTATAATTTTTAACGTAACTGCTGTGAAATACTTAAAGATAAAAAAACAAAAACAACACTCAGTTCTATCTCAACTACAACAGTAACAACCATTTTCTCAATAAAATTTCATAAATAACAGTGATAAGCAACATAAACTATCGTGTAGTTTCACTTTTGCTAAATTTAGCAATAAAAAAATCTTTGTTTTTCATGTAAGTGTTGATTACTGCAGTTCATTTTAGAACATTCATTAAAAAAGTAACTTCTGTTTCTTCTATTTGGTATCTGCTAACATTTTAGAAACCATATGGGGAAGGAAAAGAAACTTTAAAAGCAAGTGATGACGTGATTTTTGTTTTAAAGTTTTGGGGATATTCTTCAGAATGTAAAAATTTCAAGGGCACAGGCAGCACTTTTTTTTTTGAGAATAGTGACTGCTGTTGCAGCGGGAAATCTGGAAACTTTGAAACTGATAAGCATTTATGATCAATAGTAATTCTATTTCTAAAGTAATTTGCAGATTTAAAAATAAATCCAATATGTATCTCTCAAATTTGTCTTAACAGCTCTGTCAAAGTTTATCTTCACAAAAGTATTACAAAAATTGTTACTGAACTATACCAAATCCCTTCCTTAAAATAATAAGAATGTGGATAATCAGCCATTAGAAAGCATTTTAAAATTGAGTTCTTATGTAAGCAGTAAGTGCTGCATATAGGAAACAGAACCTGCTGAATACCAGTGCAGATCTGATATTCCCGTCAAACCACAGCTCCAAAGTCTGAGAGAAATGAAACTTCTGAAAATAAAATCCTCAATTTAAAATATGAAAATATTTTTTAGACTTGTTACTGTCAATAAACCTATCACTTCAAAAAACTTCACCATTCAACATAGTTAAATACGGCAACAAAGAAATGCAGGGTTTTGGTGGGAGGGGCAGGGGAGAGAGGGAACCAATAAAACAAAATTATAACTTTGATAAAATTCTCATCCATTGTTTTAAACAGAACACAAATATCTACCATCTGCCAAAACATGAATCACAAAATTGATGTTTTAAGGATAAGTCATTAATTTGTAGCATAAATATTTAGACTAAATGACAACTCTGGACTAAATGTTTCATTGTTGATAAATGATTCTCCCACATTAATACTGAAAGCTGTCAAGTTTTTAGAACAGTAAAACAATACATCGAAATGTAGACTGTTACCTGCTAGGTTACCTATTCCAGGCTTATTTTAAGACAATTTGGATACCCTGAGTGTTCATTTGGTTTTTTTACTTATCCATCACTTTCTATAAGAACCACAGACTGGACCTTAACACTCAAGCAGTAAGAATTAAGAGTAGCAAGAAGAGAGAATCTTTCAAAATTACAATGGAGGTGGTTAGCAAAAGTCTGCCTAGTTTAGCCTGAGGAGGAAATGTGCACCCTCCCAAAAAAGAATGTACAATAGTATCTGAGAATATCCCTGTTAGAAAAAAATAATGTAACACAGAGCTGGTTCTTTAAAAAAATCGATAAAATTGACAAATCTCTGACTAGACTAAGGGAAAAAGAGAAAAGACAGATAAAATCAGAAATGAAAGAGAAGTTACAACGGATACCACGAACTACGAAGGATCATACAAGAATACAAAAAATATTTTTTTTCTTACAGTGCCCCCAAAGAGTAAAATAACATAAAGGAAAATTTTCTGTGATTTTGGAAATGTATCATAAACCCTAAACCTGAAAAGAATGAGAAACAGTGACTAAGGGAAACACACAAAAGAGGGCTCACACTCTCTTGCCACTTTAGTGGGGAGGTGAAATGACTGGTTGACTGTGTTTGTGGGCTTGAGGGTTTCATTTGGAATAGGAAGCAATTTGCTTCCCTCCAGGCTAGCATCAACAAATAAACATCACGGACAATAGAGTGTTAACATGCTAAGGCAGGTCTATGTGTGGGATTACCCCATTTTTTACTCTTGTGGGAAAGTTAAATTGAAAATGCAATATAACCATGATCCCCATACTAAGGAAGACTTGTTACTATGTCCATAAAGCCCAGACTATTTTTTCATAGTTCATTTCTTCATATCTAATCCATAATCTACTCCAAGGTTATTGTTTTACATTCATTTAGAAATATATGACTAAATGTAATTAAAAGTGATTTCCAAATAAAGCTAAGTTGGAAGATACTTTTTAAATGATAAAAATAATAACTATTTAGATATAAAATTTGAAAAACACCAAAAAGTTTAAATTAGAAAATAAAGCCATCATACTTTTGTTAGAGAAAACCAGCAAACACTTTTCTATACATATCCTCAATCTTCCAAAAAAAATTTTTCGTATATATTTATACGAAAATATAAATACAGTGGGAATAACACTGTAGATGACTGCTTTGTATCCAGCCTTTCATATGAGAGGCACTGTTCACTTGTTCTTTATTACTTAACATTGAGAAAAATTCCTGTGTTAATAGATCATCTTTTATTACATCATTCTTTGATGGTTGCAAAGTATTTGGCTGTAACTTAGCTCTCATTATTGTTCATTCTTTGTTTTTTCACTATTATAATACCACTGCATAAACCTTTGCAAGCATCTTTGATTACATACTCAAATTCCTAGAAGCTCAAGGAAAGGCAGTTAACAGTTTTAGGGCTTTTCACGCATGCTGTTAAACTGCCTACCCTCCCTTGTTCCAGGAAAGCAGGCCCATGCATTCTCCCACATTCACTCCTAACAGAAAACAGATCTGATGAACATAGCATTATTTCTCTATTGGGGTGTTTGTCTTCTCAATTTGTAAGAATGTTTAGATATGAAGTATTTAAACACTTAAGTCTGGTGAGGACATACCTATAAAGCCTTAATTTTAAGTCAAATTTTAAAATATTTCAAATCTGATGGGACAGCCCATGATGTTCAGAGCCTTTATTATTGCTCACATGATACTTTTTTCAGTCATATTACTGTCTGAAGTGTATGTGAGCTTGAAAATAAAATGATCAGCCAAATATAGTTCTGGTTGAAGACGATACTGTTAACATATGCTTTTATTTCAGCTCCTTCTGGAACCTAGTAAAATGGCAGTAATGACATTCGTTTTCAAAGGCATAAACCTTACTAAGAACAAAGACAAGTGATATTTTGTTGATTATATCACAAAGAGATAATATCAGCAACATTTAATATTGAACTGGGCATTCTGGGGTCTTTTGGGTCACCCAGTGGGGAAAGCTAAGAAGCAACCTACTTAATGTGACAGAACTTCTAAAAGGTTCAAAAATTGGGGATAAAGGTAAGGGTCAAAATTAGTTGAAAGTCTGTTTAAGAACATTTTCAGGGTTCTCTATATAGAAATGGCAGGCCAGGTTATAGGGGCCAACTTGCCTGTAAAAAATGTTGAGTAAAAAATATTTTTGAAAACAGCTCCTTAAAAACACCAGTGAACTGACTAAATGATAAGGACTTAGACTAAAATCTAAGGGAAAGCACCCTAGCCACTTATATTTTGAGAATATTTACAACTTCAGACAACTCGGGGTTTCTATAAAGGGACAGAAAATGCACTAGAGATATAGACAAAAAAACTTATACAGGTAGTTTACAAAATAGGATCGCTAAATGGTCAATAAGTATATGAAAAGTTATTCAGCCTCATTAGTAATCAAGGAAATGCAAATTAAAACCACTATGAAATACCATTATCAACCCACCAGATGCAAAAATTAAACATTTGTTAATAAGGCTCTGAGTTTAAATGGTACATCATTTTGGAAGACAGTTTGGCACTATCTGGTAAACTTGAATACAAGAATATCCCATGATCCAGCAACTCCACCATTCGATATATACTCAAAAGAAATTAGTGTGTACAGGAAAATGTATAAGAATGCTGAGAACAGCATTTTTTGTAGTAAACCAAAAATAGAAACTACTCAAATGTTCACGGTAATGAAATGGATATATAAACAGTGAGACAGTTCTATATAGCAAGGAACTACAGTTATTTATAACAGATGAATTGTACAATGTAGAGTGAAAAACAATATTCTCATTAAAGTTGGAAAGCATGCAAACTAAGCTATATTGTTTAAGGATGTATGTATAGCTAGTAAGAAAAACAAGAAAATAATTATGGTGGTGTCAGGATAGTGGTTACCTCTGGGGAGGGGGAGCACAATGGGACTATAATCTCAGAAGGTCACGCTGGAGGCCTCCAGGTGCTGGCAACGTCCTTTTTCTTACCCTGGTTGGTAGTGACACAAGTGCTAGCTTTAAAATTGTTCATTAAATTGTATATACATGTGTTTTGTTTATTCTTATGTATGCTTTGTTTCATAGTTAATTTTTTAAAAAACATTTTAAACAAAATAAGGAAAAACAGCAGATAACTTAATCCTTATATTACCTCCCTTCCTCCAATCATGGATGATTTCTTTCCTATTTTCCATCTTTTCGTCTTTTTGCTCTTATTTCTGAGTTATTTCCTTAACCTTTATCTCGCAGTCCTTCTGAGCTTTTCATTTATGCTGTCGTCATTTTAATTTCTAAGAGTTCAGTTTTATTCTGAGTGTTCCTCTTTTACCTTATCTGATGAATGCAGCATTTTCCTTTTTCTCTGAGCATATAAATGATAGGTTTTAGGAAGTTCCTTCTTTTGGTATATTTTCTATTTCTATTGTTTTGATCTCTGTTGTTGAAACTAGAAGCTATCCTTTCTTCTGCTCTAACCATCAAAGTAGAAGATTGGAGGCCTTTCTCTGTAAAGCAGAAGTCCCCAACCCCCCAGGCCACAGACCAGTACTGGTCCATGGCCTGATAGGAACTAGGCCATGCAGCAGGAGGTGAGTGAGCAAAGCTTCATCTGTATTTGCAGCCGCTTCCCAGCTCTAGCATCACCAGCTCAGCTCCACCTCAGATCTTCAGGCATTAGATTATCATAGGAGCACCGGTCTCTGGTGCCAAAAAGAATGGGGACCGCTGCTGTAAAGAGCAAAGCAGAAAGGCTCTAGAATAGAGGATTTTAGTCATATTTGAGTATAGAGGTACGTTACCAAAACAGGAGGATTAAGTGAGCTGTTACATACCCAATATTGATGGAGTTCATACAGGAAGAACAGAGAGGAAAAAAAGACTGAAGAAAAGTTAACAGTGCCTCTTGGACCTGAGAGACAGTATTGTAATGTATGGCCTAATGTAAATGAGATTCCAGAAGAAGACAGAAGGGAGCAGAAAGATATTCGAAGAAATAATGGCTTATAAAAGAAATTTAATTCGATGAATTTATCATGGTCACGGCACCATTCCTAAAAATCAACCCCCTTTCTACATATTGCAACAAAAAAATAAAATTTTAATGTCATTTATAATTGCAGCAAAACATACACATATAAAACAGAGGAGTAGATGGGGGTAAAAAGGTGTGGGAGAATTCTAAGGGAAAACTAGAAAACATTGCTTAAAGAGACTAAAGAAGACTTCACCGAATGGAGGGCCAAACAGTGTTAGTTATGTCTGTTCTCTCTAAATTGGTCTATAAATTCAATGCAATATCAATCGTAATCCCAGCAGGCGGGGGAGTGTGTGTGTATGTGTAGACTGACAAGCTGACTCTATAATTTACATGGAAATGCAAAGACTCAGAAGACCTTATACCTTGTCTCTGCCTTCTGGGGTAAGACTAAACTTCTTCAAAGATGGCAGCTTTCATCTATCAAATATTTTTGAGTACCATGCCTTAAATATGTATAATGAAGGCAGCTCCTGCACTGAAACTGAAACAACTCTTCAATCTATGAGCATGTACAAAACTCATCTTTTAGATGTTTTATAAGCTGCTGTAGTTTCAAAATAGCAATAACCTATATCATTTGGTTTAGTCAAAAGCCTGAACTATATTAAACAAGTCACTGCTCCAAAGAATCAGCCATCGGGTAATGGAATGTTAAAAGAAAAGCAAATCAACTTAAAGAAGCTTTCTTTTTGCCAAAGGTTTGGCTGGATGTGTTAACTGAGAATTGCAGGTATTCTTTAATTTATGAGGTTCTCGTTTGAGTACTTTTAAAAATTAAATGCTCTGATGGCTTACAGCAAAAGAAGATGTTCTACTTAAGTGAAGTCATTAGAACAACAGTGAGTTTGAGAAGAAGAGTTAAAAACAGAAGTCAATCACTCAGCAACCAGAATCCTAATAAAAAACGCCCGAAGTAGAAAGAACTACACCCACCATTGGTCTGTCCGGAGACATCTGTATACGCTGCTCACGACTGCTCTAAAGAACATGCCTTTCTTACATAGGAGACAAGTCTTCCACCTGCCAAACTCTTAATGGAGCAGGGCATCGTATCCTTTGGTATTACTATATTTTGTTTTACAACCAGAGAGGAGAAAGTGAAATGACATTAAATAATATAAAACTATTATTAAATGTTCTTAGAGAATTACTATTCTTTTATTATTAAAGTAGTCCCATTGGGAAAGAAAAAAACCTATTTCAAATAAATTGTGACTGAATATAGAATTATTGAGTTTACAACAGATAATATACACAAATGCCCTCCATTTTTATTATGAATTTGACTTAAATGTTACTACTACAGGCTTGACGTGCAGAGTTTTGTAGTTAAAAAAAATAAACAGAAAAGGAAGAGGAAAAATGTTTTTCTTCATATCACGTCGTGGCTCACACCCACATGATGCTTGTTCAGAATGATGTGATTGTTGAGTCATAAGCTGTTCCACTGACGCCATGTTCAGAATGACAGATTGGTCTCTCAGACCTTCACCAGGAATCCGGGACAGCCATAGTCAAACTGGTATAAAGAACAAGGTGCCATGCAGGTGTTTCACAGAAAAAAAAAAAGTTCTGAACATACTATATTTTAAGAATAACAATTTCTTTCCTTTTGGTTGTCTTGTTTAATTTTTTAATTTACCAAATTTAATCTACCAATTAATTGTTGCTAACTTTCACTTAGTCTGTATCAGGCATTATGCCAAAAGTTGGAATTATCTTAGTTATTTCATCTTGGCGACATCTTTGAGAATGGGTTCTATTAATATCCCCACATTAAGGATACAGACACAAACCTGGGGTCAAGTCTGTGAGGCCACCAAGGTGGTGGCTCTGAGATAACTAAAATCTAGGTTCTCAAACCTATTGCTGAAGAGTTTCTTCACTGCATTCTGTTGCTTCTCTCATTTTGATGACATATGGATCATATTTGCTATGGATACACATTTGAAGAATCAACTTTAGAAGTTAGAAAAGTTATAAAAAGGCTGCATGGCAGTAAGAGCAAATGTTATCAGCAAAACCAAGGGAAGGAGATGCCCCCAAATATTTTGAAATGGAATCACAAAGTCCTTATCAAGGAAGGATGGAAGGATGGTTGGGCTCTTAACCAGGAACTAGAAAATATACTATGTACTCAAGATTATAAAAGGACAGACACAGATTCCATTTTCATGAAGCTTCTACAGCACATAAGGAAATGGACAATTATAATACACTGTGATTCGTGCTGCCATGGGAGAGTATGGAAAGGCCTTTGGGTAGAGAGAGGTGTCAGGGACACCCTCCTGGAGGAAATGGAATCAAAGCTAAGAGCTAGAAAGGTAAGTAGGAGAGGAAGGTCAAGGGAGAGAAGACGTGCAGAGGCCTCTTGGTACAGAGTACAGCTTTTTTGGAAAACTCAAAGTGAAGGCAACAGACCAGTCCAACAAAAATACTAAGAACATTTTAAAATACTATTCAACCAATGATCCAAAATGATCTGTAAGTCATAGGCTAAATTTCATAAAGTGCGAATGTAAGACAGCATCTAAGGAAGGTGGTAAAATAGAAATCTTAACACAATGGTCATGGTGCGTTTCCATATTCAGAATGGCACAGCATTCTAGAGCGAGGCAGACAGTCCCACCGGAAGTGGGCAACTGGAGAGTGTCCTATGTCCTACCACCACCTCACTGGGTGACCTTAAAAAACTCATTTAGCTTCCTAAGTTCCTCCTTCTGTGACTCACAAATAAAGCCATTTATCTCGCAGGGGGCAGGATGCTGGACCTGATAATTTTCTCAGGATTCTTCAAGTTCTAACATCTGTGATTCTCTCACTCAGATCCATGATGGTGAACTATCAGAGGTGAATGACAACACTATTTTAATGACAACCAGTAACAGTAGCTAATACTGTGTACTAAGGACCAAGCAACGTGCTAGCACTTGACATTCCTTACCTTACTCAACCTTCACCACAACCCTATGAGGTAGGTACTGTTATTATCCCCAAACAGACAAGGAAAATGCAAATTACAAGGTTACCTGCCCAAGGTCATATAATTAGCTACTAGTGGAACCAGATTTCTCTTTGGGGCATCCCAGCTCCAGAGTCCCCGCCCCTGGGCAGCAGCGAGCACTCTAGGGCGCCCCTTACGCACCGTTAGTAGCAACAGTCCACGTACTGTTGGCCTGTGTGCACTGATAGCACTTAGCCTTTTCAGAGTATTTTCACATTAGTGATTTATCTTAGCTTCCCAATATTCTTGGAAGGTAGACAGAGTGTTGTTGTCTCCATTTAGAGAGGCGGTAACTGAAGCTCTTGAAGGTTCGGTAGGGATTTGGTGAAGCACGGGGGCCAGAATCCACGTTTCATGCCCCTCCAAATACAGCTAATTACATAGATATAAAAAACTAATGTCAGAAAGAGAAATTGCAAATGTTTTCCCTTGACTTTTTGAGGTTAATTTATAAAAGGATGATTAGTAAAATTTTATTTACTTTTATAAATGTAGCAAGCAGTTTTTCAATTTGGACAGAAAACAAAAATTAGGAGAATGAGAAAATCAAGAGTCTTTCATAATTAAAGATTGCTTGGCAGAAACAATAAATGCTGCAGTGTTATTGAAAACTGATTACTGATGCTACCAAAGCAGCCACAAGAGGGGACCTTATGTGTGCCCAGTGATTTATGATTTACAACAGAGGCTTTAAGAAGCAGGACTGGAAAGGAAGTCCCTTTAGAGAGAAGGACGTACTCTTCTTAATGACGAGTTCCCCCACCTTTCTTTTTCTGATGCTTAAATGTAACTATATAAAATGTATACTTGAGAGAAAATGCCAAACATCTACATATCCATAAATACACAAAAATCTTTTGCAGTTATCTTTATTGCAATTTATTCTAATCATCTTTTATTAAAATAGTAAGAAAATAAAGACTAAAGTTCAAATTTTTCTGATTTAATAAACTGCTATCATTACCATTTGTAAGAACTGAAACTAGAACTAATACTGGCATTTCCCCCTTACGTCTATTAAAAAACAAGAGAAAGAGCCTGCACCTGAAAACTTATACCTTAAGCAAGGGCCATACTTGTAGGCCCCAATTCTTATGCTAATTATTTTTACAGGATCGTTCTCGTTAAAGAATTAAAGGCCTTCTCTTCACTGGTAAACCCTGCTTAGATTACAAGGCATTTCTAACATCTGCTATAGACATTAGAAGGCGTAGACACGGGCTTCACCACACACAGAGCTGGAGATTGCCAAGAGCTTAATTAGGTATGAACTTTTGCTACCTAAGAATTTCAGCCTTAAAAGACCATATTTCCCCCCTTAATCAAGAATATGCAGTCACATTCCCATCTAGGACCTTAGGCCAAACTAGACACAGAAATATCGTTGGGTGAAATGACATTGATACTTTCAGGCAGGTAATAGTTCTATCAAATCTATGCTACTAAAATGCAGCTTTTATGCAACCCCTCAAAAACCAATAGCTTTATTTTGTAGAGGATAAAGTCCAAATTTTTTGTTAGCAAATAGTTCTCCACAGTCTATTCCTGGTTGGCCTTTCCAGGTTGAGCTCTTACTCCTGTAAGTACCCACTCAGTGTCAGTTTTCAATCTCTGTCCTCCAACCAGGTTATCTGAAATTCCAATTCACTTATGTCTTTTTGGTCTAAAGTCTAGACCCTCAAAATAAGAGGCAGCCTGACAGAGTTACCCTGTACACAATTCTTCAGCCCACATCTCAGAGCTTCCATAAAGGTTTAAAATTTTTTCAGCACAAAGGTATGATGGCGATTATCTGTTGATTTTGCTACACAGCATCAACTCACCTTTCTGGTAGCATACTCGGGAACTTCAGTTATGAGATTTGCAATGCCACTTCTGATAAAACTACTGAAAATGCCCACTGAAATGCACAACTACGACATTCAGTGAGTGACTCAAAATCACGGCAGGTTATAGGGTACTGTAATACTATTTTAAAAAATGATTTAATCAAATAAACTGGTACAGCTTATTTGATCCTCACTGTTTGCATACTGCATATTTGTGAGTTCACCTACTCGCTAAAATTTATTTGGAACTCCAAAATCAATACTTGCAGTGCTTTCCTGGCCATTTGTAGATATGGCCGAGTGGTGAAAAATTTGAGTTGCTTGATGTGCACATTCTCAGCTGAGATCAATCAGAGGGACACCGCTTTCTTGTTTCAGCTCTCATACTCTAAACACGTGTACTTTTCATAGGATATTTAGTACCTTGTTTTTGCATTTTTTGTGTTTTATTTTTGGTCATTTTCATGTTTAAAATAGCCCCTGAGCATAGTGCTAAAGTTCTTAGTGTTCCTAAGCACAAGGATGCCATGAATTCGATGTTAATGAATCAATAATATTTACTAAATAAGGTGTCTTTAAACAGAAACACACATAAAACAAAGTTGTATATTGATAGGTTGGCAAAAATATGACCAAGAGGCTTGTAGGAACCTAACCCTGTATTTCTCCTGAGAGCAATGGCTCTGTATTTACTAATTTGGTGTTCACTGAGACGATTTTAGAACACAACTAGAGTGACTAATGAGAACTGACTCTATATCTATGTATGTCGAATACTATACATCCATTAAACAGGATGCTATAAATCAAGGTCAGCAAATTTTTTTTCTTCAAAGGGCTAGGATGGGGAAAGGCTTGGTGTTGTCATGGTACTGAGGAGGGTTGCTAACCCACATGTGGGGGACAAGGGCTCACTTGAGGATGCAATATTTTAGTTGGGTTTTGGCTACCTGGGTGGAGTTGGCTACCCAAGTAGAAAGGATATGGGGGTCAGAGGTGGGGTGAAGCAAAGGGAACAGCCTTTGCATTATGAGGCAAGACATGGGGAAATAAAAGCAGTTTGGAAAGGTTACACCTTAAAAGGCTTACCAGATCATAAAAGTCCTTATAAGCCATGGTAAACTGGTCAACTGTCCAGAGGCAGTGAGGACCCTAAGGTGTTATAAATGGGGAAATGATCTGATCATTATCTGAATGTCTGAAAGCTCTAGTTGCAGTATATAGACTGAAGATGACAAGAGAGACAGCCAAGACGATGTGGCAGTAATCCAGCTTAAATTTAAGTTAATCATTTAAGTGAAGTTAATAAGTAGTTGGTTTTGTGAGGTATTCAGTTTGTCAAATCTATGAGGCTTGATGACTGAAACATGGCGAGAGAAGGAAAAAAGGTAATTGAGGATTATGTCCATATTTCTACATTGGGGAATGGGATTAACAAAGTACTGTACATCTGCTGAGATGGGGAATACAGAAGCAAGAAGCAACATGGCTTGGAATAAACTGATGAATTATGTTGGACAAGTTGAGTCTGAGAGGTCTGTAACTCAACCGAGAGAAGATACTCAGCAGGCAGCTGGGAATACATCCCAAGACCCCTCAGGGGATACATTCCAAGACCTCCAGTGGATGCCTGAAATCATATAGTTCTAAACCCATATATATTATGTTTTCCCCTATACATGCATACCCTTTCACTTAAAAGAAGCACTATGGCTTCTCTTTGGCATATCCAAACTGCCAGCATCACTACTCACGTGCTTTGGGGCCATTATGCAGTAAACACATCACTGTGGTGTCATGACAGTCCATCCATTACCTGAGATGGATGTGAAGTGACTAACGGGCACGGAGTTTATACAGCGTGGATTCACTGGAAAAAGGGATGATTCAGGTCCCAGGTGGATGGCACAGATTACATCACGCTACTCAGAACGGCACACAAGTTAACAGCTTTTGTTTATTTCAGGAATTTTCCATTTCATATTTTTGAACCATGGTTGACCACAGGTAACTGAAACCACAGAAAGCGAAACTGAAGATAAGAGGGACTATGGTAAGGGTCAGATCAAGAGAATGTGTCGGAGCTGGAGGCACAGAAAACATGGGTGTCCACTGCATACGGACAGATGGTAACTGAAGCAGCAGGAGGATGAGATTACTCAGGGAGAGGAAGAAAGTGAGAAGAGGGCCTAGGAGAGAGCTCTGAGACACTCTGAAAAGAAGAGTTAACTTGCAAAGAAGCCAGAGAGGTAGAAGGAGGAAAACTAAAGAGTGCTGCTACAAAAACCATAGCAAGAAACCTTTATAAACAGGATCCTGGTATCACCTAGCACAGGGCTGGTGCACAGTAGGTCACTGAAAAGCGTCCACTGAATTTAACAAGAAAGTAACTGGTAACCTTGGAAAGACATCAGTGGAGTGCAGGCAGAAAAACCACTGACTCCCCAAGGTCAGTTGCCTCATCATAGGCTCTCAGCATCCATTGCCGTATTTCCTTCCCTACTGCCACCACTTGCTCCAGCTCACGCCTTTACTTGCTTGACCTTTGTGAGTGGCTCGTGTAACTACCTTCCCATGTAGTCTCTCTGCTACAACTCCTTTTTCAACTAAAGCAAAGCAATCTATAAGGTAGCCGATATATGACTGCCAGAGTAATTTTTCTAAGATACAGCTTAGAGCAAATCAGTCCTGGCTCAAACACATAACGGTTCTTGACTGCCTATGAAAATCTGAACCCTTTAGCATGACAATCAAAGACTTCCATTATTTGGTCTCAATATATGTGTCTAGCCATTTTGCCCACACTCCACACGCGTGACTCTGTAAAAAATGTTGACCTTAAAAAAAAATTTTAACATTTAAAAAGTCAAGATTTTACTATAGGCATGTAGATGACAATAATTTTTCTTTTATTAAAAAAAAAAGGATGAGTCTAGGGCTCTATTTATTCCACCACAATGAACAAACAACATCTGAGAGAGAATTGTCATATCACACAGATGTGTTATGTCATGAAACACATGGCTTAAAGGGCAAATTTGTGTTTCTAGCATTTCATAAATATTAATAATGCATTTAAATATTAATCTGTTATAGAAAACATTTCCACCATATTACCAGCTCATTCATTCTACCACTTTCTCAGCTAAGTAAAATGACAGGAGAGAGAAAAAAAAGAGATAATGGCTTTGTTTTTAAAGGTTCCCCCCACCAATCTTGGCAGAAGCTATCCAATAGTTTCCAGTTGGAAAGATGGTAGTTTGTACATACTGCACTAAACAAGCAAATGTTGTCGCTTTCCAGTTATACCACGAGCTTATTAGGAAATAATTATGTGGGTCACAAGCCACTGAAGACTTTCAGACCAATTAATCCGAACAGATCAGAGTGGCCTGTGACACATCTAAGAGATGTGTTAGATGACCTAACAGATCAAGGGAGTTTTGTTCTGTAATTTTAGGCATAGCTGAATCCCTCGTAACATTCCCATTCTCTTGGCTTTTTCTTTGTAGCTTTCTAAGGTTTTGTACAATCACACACGTGGACACACACACAATTAATATACTGCAGAGACACTAAAACATACTTAACAAAAATGTTCCCCCCTTATAACCTACTCTGCTTGCGTTGGTAATACGTAATAATACATGGTGAATGAAATATTCATACACAAATATATGTTTATATATAAAGATGATATGTAAATGAAATGATCCTGGGATCAGTCACCAGAATATTACTTTATAAACCTTATATCCCAAACAAATAGTTATAAAAAATCTTACTGAGATTGGTACAGTGAAAATTTATCATTGTAAACTTAAAATTTCGATTAGTTGCATGAATTGATTATCCTGGACATCATAGTTTATAGAGGAATGCCATGAAGTCTGTTCTCCTATAATTATAATTTACTATGTTCTCAATTAGAAAAAAATATTTTCTTTCATATTACTGAAATCTCAACATCTTCTATAATATATACTTATCTTTTTTGCATGCTAGGTTTATTTTAAAGCCACAAAATATTATTAATATCTAAATATGATCGAGTACTCCGATAATGGCCACAGCTATTATGTTACCAGTGGCTCTCAAAAGAAATATCAGAAGCATTTGGAGGGCTTTGTCAAATTATAAGTAACCAATCGCAAACCCCCAAATTCTGATTTGGTAAATCTGGTATGCAGCCTGAGAATTTCCCAGATGATTATGATTATGATTTGGTGAGTAGCTAAAGGATCCACTTTTTACTCATCATGGTCTTTGCAGAAATGAGAGGTAACAGAACATACTTGGGGCGCACAATCAAAATAATTCCTATTTGGTGCCTCTGTTTTTGCTGATTGTTTAGTTAATTCAAACCAAGATAAATGTCTTGACTTAATGTTTCTGTGGTAAACTGCCATGGATACTTTTCAGAGCTAACAGCCAATTTCTTAGTAATGTTTACATCATCAACTATTCTAATTTTTTAAGCTCATTGCTATAATTTCAAAAAAGCATCGTTGTACGAAATGGAAAATACTAATCCCGAAAATGCTTTTCTAGTTTTCCAGGAGAAAGGAGCTTACATTATTTGAGTTCCTGTAACACTGGTAACATCAAACCTAAACTTCCTAGGTTTTATTCTGTCTGCAATGTAGACAGAGTCACAGGACTTATTAAATTGAATTTTCTGAATAAGTTTTAGCTAGGTCCAAGAAGTTCCTTAATTATAATATTAAAATACTGTAAGTATGTGTGTTTCATGCATTTTTTCTTGGGGAGAAGTTCAGCTGCTTTCATCATATTCTCACAGGGATTTATGGCCCTTTTAAGAAAGCTTAAAAATACTGATTCAGGTTCACTGAAATACACTGTACATGCAAAAAAATTACTTTCATATTTTAACAATGAAACAAGGACAGGCTATCTAAAATCAAATGTCCCGTTTCCAGCTTGCAGTGATATTAGTTTTAAATTCATTGAAAGGACAGGGTTTTAAGAAATCTTATAAAGGGAAACATATGCTAACTCAATAAATGTCTTTTTCACCTAAAGAAAATTTACTAATTTGTTTTAATAATCAGATTTTATATCATGCAGTTAAATTCTATTCTGAAAAACTTTCAGATATGTTTAAAGGTGAATGATATAAACTACTATATTACCTTATTCTTAAGTGATAGTTTTAGGTATATAAGGTTTTATTGTTAAAAACGTTCTTCATAGATTTTAATATTTTAATTTTTAAAATAAATTTTAATTTGGACAGAATCCTTTCATAAAATTTACAAATAAATAAAAATCAACGAAAAATCTTTTAGAAACTTTAGTATTGTTTACATCAACTATTCTAATTTTTAAATTAGTAATTTAGTAAACTAGTAATTTTAAATTAGTAAATTCTAATTTAAGTTGGTAATTTAGTAAATTAGTAAATTCTAATTTAAATTAGTAATTTGATTTAATAAAACTGTTCTAATCTTAACTAAAAAAACTTAGCATAAGCATTTCTGGAGTTGTGGATACAATATAACAGAATATTCAATAGTACCATTAGATCTTAGCTAGTTTTTCAGTTAAAATAATTGTCAAATTCAGCAGCCTTTACTTTTCACGCAGGGATGATACTCAGCTGGCTTAGGTGGTTAAATGATTTACGGGCTCCGAACAAATGCTTTGGGGCATAATACATCTTTAGAGAAAAAGCTAAGGTCTTTTCTTCTTTTCTAAGATTTTTTTTTTTTGGGGGGGGTGTTTATCTAAATAAAATAATTAAAATAAACTCAGTTTTTTATATTATATGACTTTTTTCCCCCAAAATAGTGTTGGACACTAAATTAAATACTTTGAAAGTAGGTCAGAGAAACTCCTAAATATAATCCCAGATAAATCATACAAGGTGAGAGCAAACTGATGAAAAATTCCTTTTAGTAATTAAAACTGCCTTTTAAAAACTTGTCATTATTACATGAGAGGTATTCAGATCCAGTGGAGCAGTACTAATAATTTCCGGGTGATTCCTAAAAGATTTTGTAAGCCCTAAAAGATCTTATGAGATACTTAATAAATTAGTATGGTTGTGCCTTTTCCCCATGTTTAAAAGAAGCGGAAATGAACAAGTTAAAAGGCATTTTCCTAACCCTGCAAATCACAAGCCTGATGCGGCCTGAGGCCAGCTGGCGGAGTGCCCGTTTACAGTAAGTTGTTTACTCCCTGTCCACCAATCATGCCAGAGAAGGATTGCCTACAGACATAGTCAGACTTTTGAGAAAGAGCAACAGAGAGAGGGGTTTATAAGCTTGATTAAATTCTTAGAGGTATTTTTAATGCTGCTCTAAAATGTTTCAATCCAGTTTCCATAATCTCAGCATTTTTAAGTCAAATAAACGCCCCTCAATAGACATTATAATAGTTTATCAGTGGAATGAGTGATCTCCTTTAATCATTTTAAGACCCTTTAATGTAACTTTTAAAGGACACAGTATACACCTTAAAATGGATTTGAACTTAATCCGTTAGATTGAAACTTTTAAACAAGCAATATTTAAAGACTGAGAATAACAAAAGAAATGGGATGTCCACAGTAGAAAACAGGAAAAACGAACTCCAATTATTGTGAGAGAAGTGGGTAAGAAAAATAAGTGATTCTTGATCTGCTTTCAGAAGTCATGTTGGCTGCTGGGCCCTTGTAGAGACTTCCCACCCCCACCGGGAAGTTCAGGGAAAACTGGGTAGTAAGAACGGTTTTCTCTAAATGTCTTCCCAAAGTTACATGCCATCATTGGTATCAGTTGCCACTGAAAAGTTCAGAATATATCTTCTGCTCAGTGTGTTCAATGAATGTGAAAATGAGTGACAGACATAAGAAGGAAATGTCTCAGGCCACCTCTACCGGATCAAGTCAACAAGCATTTTGAACAAACTCCAGCTCAAAGGGCACTAGCAATCAAAAGTACTTTTTAAGCCACACATCTGTGGTAAAAAGATGACCAAACACAGAAATTATAGATGCTTTCAACATCTTCTGTGGAAAGAGGAAGCAGCTTAGAAATACCCAACGCTAGCTACTATAAAACAGGCAGAAAGCACTATTGTGTGGGTCTTGGCTTCTTCGGCTTCTTCCTTACATACTTCTTGAGCCGATTTTTCAGTAGGTTCTAGAGACCTACTTTTTTTTAATATTACGGTACCTTAAATAAATCATTTCATGACAGCCATTTTCTAGTATCAGCAATTTTACATAATTCCCAATACGAAATGGCAGAACAAGTCATTTTATTAACAATATAGGATTATTTAGACCCTCAGAACTAGCCTAGGTTATATTTTGTTTTGTTTGGTTTTAAGTCCTTTATGCCAATATTTTTGGAGTTTTAGTACTGCAGCCTTTGGTCCTATTTATTCTACTTTTTTGTGTTTCTCATAATTTCCATTTCTTCAAAAATATGCGAATTCTACCAAATAACTTACTAAATTTTCCTATACTAAAAAAAAATATTTTTTTTTCCAGCAGGGGGTGGAGGATTTAGTGTTAATGACACCACACTTAGATACTTTGTGAGGAGCACAAACAAGAAGGAATAAATGGAATCCTGGGACTAGTTACAGATTGGACTGTGTATGTTACTTCTAAGATCCCACTAGAATGTGAGGTTTAAATTAGACTTTAATCGTGACCAGAAAAAAAAAAAAAGCAATAGTTTTAATTTTCAAATGAAATATCAATCCTGCCATGTGTTATTTTCATAGGAAAGATGATGAAACTCGATATTGTTTCATCAATAAAGCTGCCCCCTTAGCACAACAGGCAGCTCGTCAGTCTCATAATCATATAATATTTATTCTTAGAATTTATCTTCATAGACATGAAAGATGCATGAATTGAAGTGTTTATGACCTGGCCTAGAAAATATCACTCACATCCAAAGAATTACAGAACAAGGCGGCGATATAAATCCAAGTCACGCGTTTGCTTGTTTCCTGACCTGGACTGGACCCCTTTGTGACCTCAGGACCATCAAGTCATGCACACTGGTCCTGCTCCTGAGAGCCACCACACACCCTCTGAAGTGCCACTCATCTATGAAAACAATTTAAAGAAAAAGATTTTCCATTTACATTTAATATCCTGGCCATGATTTGTCTATACGTTGTTTTATTAGATTTATAATCTTCATCTTTGCACCTACATTTTTATCCAATTATCTATTGCTACTTAAGAAATTACCCCCCAAATTTGTATAATACAACAAAAAATAAATTAGACTTCAATCAGTAGGCAGGTAAATAAAATCACATTATATCTTTGTTCTTATAGTTAATACCTGGAAAGGTGCCAGACTCATGGCCTTGGAAATGACATAGTTTATAAACAGGATTTCAAAATAATGGTAAGGCAGCAATGATATTTCCTCAGTCATTTCTAAATCCAAAGGGCTAAAAGTCATCAACCATTTATTAAATAGGTTGAAAGTTTTATTTCATATGTGTAATGCATTTGCTACAGGAAATCAAGAAAGTTTGTCAACACAGTGATAAACAAAATTACTAGTTAAACAAAACAACTCTCCCTATTTTATTCTATACAAAATTGAGCATAGCATGCGAAACCAAGAAATTGAAAAAAATCAAAAGCTGCACATTTTACTTATTAAGTGAAAAACCATTTTCATTAAAAAATTTTAAAAGAATTTTATAATTTTCAGCTTGTAGCTGAATTAAGGAAGGACAATTGAGGCTGATTTCATTAACTACCAACTGGGGAATGCCATGATACCTTTTTTCTCCTTCACCTTCCTTGCTACTTTTAAAAAAGTTTTTCATATCCCTCGAAAATAAATAAAATGTTTTTTAGAGTAGTACCTACAAAATAACATTTCTAACACTCAATAAAAAAGAAAATCCTGTGGTAATATGTTAGTTGTCCTCAGCAAAAAACACGTATCTCTATTATTTCATTGTAATTTACTTGTCTCCTGTTTTAAGGTAGTCCATCTACATCAATTCCTACCCTTCCCCCCACTCTTCACCTTCCTTTATAAGTTGATAGACTTCTAGAACTAAAACAAATTCTAAAATTTTGATTAACAGTTGAAAAACCAGAGGTAAACAAGAAAAAACATAAGCAGATATTTTCTTGAACAAACATCAGTTCAAGCCAAATGAACCGTTCTTTCATCTGAAAACAGCTAAGTTAAGATGTCTCAATCTTTAGGTCACTGAGTGCCACTAAATAGGAAACTTATTTTCAGTAAAGTATATTAGGATTTGGCTGAATAGGCTACAAGAAAATGAAGGCAGATATAGCTTCTCTACATCCTTTCTTATTTGGAGCCCTTCTCATCTCCCACCCCAATAAACAAAACATTTGTATAACTGTTAATTTTGTCTTTCATTCATACTTTAAAATGTTGTGCTGTCATTTTCCAGAAGACATTATTTAACATTGAGTATGTAGAGGACTCCCCACCGAAGATGTTTTTCTTAATCACATTCAGTGAGGCCCACGTCAGCTCAGCAGTGAACAGGTCACGAGAGGACACGAAAGGAAGAAAGGCGCTCGGACATGCACATTAACAGCAAGTATCCCACAAGGCCGTCAATGCTGAATAGGGATGGCCTTAATGTCACTTGGATCATAAGTCATGAATATGACAGCATCTTCTGAACACTTCAGCCATTACAACCATCTAATATCTGATACTACTAAATATGGAATTCTGTCGTGTAAATGTCAGCAAAGAATTCCAAACACAAAAGTCTCGTGTCTGTTCTCTATGACTGTAGTTTGAACTTGCTCTGATCTATTTCTCCTCAAACAAGTTTTCACGACTCTAGCAGAAAAATCCTTTCTTTTAAAAAAATTAAACTTCATGTAGAACCCCCAATACATGAAACAGGTAAAAGTGATGTTTGTTATACTGATAAAACATATTTTATACATTCATATTTATAACATTAATCTGTACAGGAAGCAATCAGTGAGATTGGTGAGGCTGTTTTAAAACCAGTAAAACTGAAATTGGAATGTCAGGTTTACCATCAAACTTCATATTTAAAGAGAGTTTGGAAACCACTGTCCTAAAATCTCACTTTGTCCCCATTTTTGGCTCCAACCCTCATTTCCAAACCTGAATCAAATCTCCTTGTAAATATAAAGCCCAAACTTTAATAAGGCCCACAAAACTCTGGACTGATCTCTCTCACCAATTTTCTTGCAAGAACTGTCTTCCAGTCAGTATGTTTCCTCAGTGTCCCTCAGTAAGCCAAGTTTGTTTGTTTGTTTATTTAACAAATATGTTCTGAGTGCCTATAATGAGTCTCTAGATTTTTGCTTATTCTTCCCATTATTCCTTAGAATCTTCCCCAACCATCATCGACAAAGCTTTTTCCTCTTATTTCCCCAAATATTCAGTTATTTCCACCATTCATCAATCCTGGAGTAATGCATGAGCCACATAGAGAAATGTACACAATTATTCCTTTGGTTTGGATTTTTAAAAATCAAGCTTTTATTTCTGTTGAAAATAAAAACCATATCTGAATTTCAGAAATGAAGATTTGAGTCTCATGTATGTTATAGAAAACGCTTATAGGAATACATATAGTTTGATTTAAGTGGTATTTATGGTTTCAACTTACCCTGTGGAGTAAATAAAATATTTAAAGCCACAGTTTGGCACACACAGAAGCTACTAGGTTGCAAAAGAAAAGCCACATTTTCACACACATGATAAAAGAATAATTCAAAGTGTTTTTCATAGCACAATATTTGATCAAATTTTGAAATATGTTAAATGCATGAATTCTAATATCTACCACTATTTGTAGACTTAGTAAAGCTACTTCTAGTGGCTTATTAATGATTCAATTTTTAAAGATATTTAAGTTCTTTCTCTGCAACTTTTTATACTATCAAGGATGAGTAGGGCTGTGCATATACTCAGAAAAGACCTGAGAAGGCCCTTGGCTTTCTTCTCCTGTTGATTTGATGCTCTGTGGAAGATGGAAGTAAAGGTTAAGGCAGAATTGTCAACTCTAGGGGTGAGAGTTAAAGGCCTGCTCTAAAACACACACACACACACACACACACACACACACACACACACACACACACACCCCTTAGGCAAAGACTGGAAGATATTTTTGCCTTCGGATATTTAATAAAATCTCTGTTCAATCACTAGCTGACCAGTAAGCGAACAGAAAAGAGACTTTCGGGGTCTGCAATGGACAAAGAATACAAACTTTACAGAATGAGTTCATAAAAGTCACTGAACACTCAAACAACATCTACAGTACATAGCAACAACAAACACTGCAGAAGGACAGAATATGATTTCCAGAATTACCACATTGTAATATTCAAAAAGGTATGTTTTCATAAAAAAAATTACAAGGTGTGCAAAGAAATAAGAAACTATGGTACATGCATAGGAAAAAAGGAATAAAAACTGCCCAAGGGAGCCCAGATGTTGAACTTTCTAGACAAAGACTTAAAATCTGCTATTTCAAATGTGTTCAGTGACATAAACTATGTCTGAAGAATTAAAGTAAAAAAACAAAAAAACAAAAAAACATTTAATTGAGATTTTTTTACTCAAGAGAGAAATTGTGAAACTGAACTAAGTAGGAATTTTGGAGTGGAAAAGTACAATAACTTAAATGAAAAATTCACTAGAGGGGCTCAACAGCAGATATGATTAGGCAGAAAGAATCAGTAAACTTGATAGGTCAATTGAGATTATCCGGTCTGCGGAATCAAAAGAAAAAAAAACAAAAAGCCAGAGTCTCAGAGACCTGTGGGACAGCATCAAATATGCAAACATCTGCATGATGGGAGTCACAGAGGAGGAGAGGGAGTGGGAGCAGCAAGAATATTTAAACAAGTAACGATAAAAGAAAAAAAAAAAAGCCAAATTTGATGGAAAACATCCAAGAAGCCTAATAATCTTCAACAGGATAGATTCAAAAAGATCTACATCTAAATACATCATAAACTATCAAAAGCTATAAAGAGTATTTTGAAAGAAAGAAGCAACTCATTGTGAACAAGTGATTCTTAATAAGATTAACAGTTGATTCCTCATCAGAAACTATGCAGGGGCAGACCAAAAGACATTAAGATGACATATTCGAAGTGCTGTAAGAATTAAATGTCAACTAAGAATTCTGTATCTGGCAACAATCCTTCAGAAATGAAGGAGAAATGAACATATTTTCAGATAACAAAAACTGAGGCAGTTCGTCACTAGTAGACCTGCCCTCCAATAAATGCTGCTGGTAGTCCTTCAAGCTGAAATGAAAGGACACTAGACAGTAACTCAACTTTACATGAAAAAATAAAGAACACAGGGAAAGGTAACTGCATTAGTAAATACAAGTAAACGCACAAGACAGTTTAAAAGTATCTTTATCCATAACTTCCTTTTCCTATCTGATTCGAAACACAACTGCATTAGCAATAATTATAAATCAAGGTGGATAGGCACACAACGTATAAAGAGGAAATCTGTAACAATAATAGCATAAAAGGGAGGGAGCAGAGATATATAGGGACAATATTTGTGTACACTAATAAAATTAAGCTGATATTAACCCAACTAGAGCATCACTACTAATTAAGATGTTAATGTAATCTCCAAGGCAACCAGTATGAAAATTCTCCAAAAAAAAAAAAAAAAAGTAAAAGAAATGACAATAGAATTAAAATTGTGATACTAGAAAAAATCTAATACAAAAGAAGATAGTAATGGAGGAAGTAAGGAACAAAAAAGACATGGCAAAGAAAAATCAAAAAATGTCAAGTCCTGCTTATCAATTACATTAAATAGCAATAGATTAAACTCTAATTAAAAAGCAGAGATTTGCAGAATGGATTAAAAAACATGACCCAACTATATACTAATAGACTCACCTTAGATTTAAAGACATGAATAGATTGAAAATAAAAACACAGGAAAAAAGATATTCCACACACAGAGTATACAAGAGAACTAGAGTGGCTATACTAATATCACACAAAATAGGCATCACAAAAACTGTTCCCAGAGACAGAGGACACTGTATAATGATAAAAGAGTGAATAACAGATATAAACATATATGCACCCAACAACAGAGCCCCAAGATAGATGAAGAAAAAACTAACAGAATTAAAGAGAGAAACAATCCAATAATATTAGTTGGAGACTTTAATACCCCACTTTCAGTAACAGAACAACTTGACAAAATCAGCAAAGAAATAGAAGACTTGAATATTACATATATCAACTAAATCTAGGAGACATCTATCAAACACTTCACCCAATCAAAGAAGAATCCTCATTTTTCTCAAGTGCACATGAGAGATTTTCTAGGATAAGACATTACATTAGACCATAAAACAAGCCAAATAAATTTCAAATGCTGAAATCATAGTAAGTATGTTCTCTGATCAAATGTTTAAAGACTAACAATAATCATTCTCAAACTCTTCCAAAAAATAGAAGGGAATAACTTCATAACCCAGTCTGAGGTCAGTATTACTCTGATATCTAAGCCAGATAAAGATACTAGAATAAAACTACAGACCAATATCCTTTATGAAGATAAATGTCAAAATCTTCAGCAACATACTGGCAAAGTGAATCTAGAAGCACACAAAAACAATTATAAACCATGACAAAGTGAGTGTAATCCCAGGAACACAAGGTGGTTCAATGTATGAAAATCCATTAATGTAATAAACTATATGGGAAAAAAAAAAAGACAAAAGCAAATGATCATCTCAATAGGTGCAGGAAAAAACATTTGACAAAAATCTAACACCCTTTCATGATAAAAACAAACTAGGAAAAAGAACTTTTTCAATCTGATAAAAGACATCTATGAAAAACCCACAGCTAACAACACACTTAAAATGTAAGTTTCCCCCTAAGAGCAGGACCAGCACAAACATGCCTATTCTAACCACTGCTATTCAGCAATATAGAGGTTCTAGCTCGGGAAATTAGGCAGGAAACAGAAGTGAAAAATCATCTAGACTGGAAAAGAAGAAAACTATATTTATAGATGATAAGAGCTTAGATATAGAAAATCATGAAGAACCTAACTAAAAAACCTACTAGAGCTAATGCATGAATTCAGCAGTTGCAGGATACAAAATCAACACATAAAGATCAGGTGAATTACTACATAGTAGCAATAAACAATCTGAAAACAAAATTTAAGGAAACAAATTTACAATAGCTTCAAGAAGATTAAAATTCATAGGAATAAATTTAACCAAAAAAGTACAAGACTTGTATACTGAGAACTACAAAACACTGTTGAAAGAAATGAAAAGATCTACACAAATAGAAAGACATCCTGTGTTCATGGATTGGAAGACTTCAGACTTAATAGTGTTAAGAAGGCAGTACTCCCCAAAGGTACCTAGAGGTTCAAAGCAATCCCTATCAAAATTCCTACTGCTATTTTTCAGAAATGGATAGGCTGATGCTAAAATTAATAAGATTTACAAGAAACACAGAATAGCCAAAATAATCTTGAAAAAAAGAACAAACTTGGAGGACTTAAATTTCCCATTTTCAAAATTTAGTATGAAAATATAGTAATCAAAACAGGATAGTGCGGGCATAAGATGAGACATATAGACCAATGGAACAGAACTGAGAATCCAGAAATAAATCCATACATTTATGGTCAATTGATTTCAGCAAGGGTACTGAAATCATTCAATGGAGAGAGAATATAGTTGACTCTTGAACACATGATTTTGAACTCCGCAGGTCCATTGATAGATTTTTTTCAACAATTATGCAGTCAGCCCTCCATATCTCCAGGTAATCTTCCAGGAAAATCATCCGAAATCACACTGAAGAAATGGTCTGATGAAATTACTGCTGTGACCAAAACACAGCAAACATGCTGCTCTTGAACCTGATGACACTGCAACCACTTCCGTCACCAACACCACAGCCCTGCGGCCTTCTGTCACTAGCTTCAGAGTTCAAGTCTGACATGAGTGCCACTAAGTGGCAGAGCCTAAGTGACAAGCTTATTTGACTGTTCCTGCTCATTGCCAGATTGTTTCACTGCTTTAACATTTGACTGTGGATCTTCTTCTAGTCTTTCAACTTTTCTATATCCTTACATTTAGGTGTATTTCTGACAAATAGAAGTTTTATCTTTTTATAGAGCCTGACAATTTTTATCTCTTAAATGGAGAGTTAGTTCATTTACATTTATATTTTGTGCTTATATTTGAAATACAGTTGACCCTTGAACAACATGGTTTGAACTGCGAGGGTCCACTTATAAGTGGAGTTTTTCAGTAAATACGTATAGTATTGTAAATATTTTCTCTTCCTTATGATGTTCTTAACATTTTCTTTAGCTTACTATATTGTAAGAATACAGTATATACATATAACATACAAAATATGTTAATCAATTATGTTATCGGTAAGGCTCCCAGTCAACAGTAAGCTGTTAGAAATTAAGTTTTAGAGGAGTCAAAGTTATATGTGGATTTTCGACTGCACAGGGGGTCAGCACCCCTAACCCCTGTGTTGTTCAAGGATCAACTGTGGTTTTTTTGTTTGTTTGTTTTTTTCAACAAACGGTGCAGGGGTCCACATACAAAAGAATAAAGTTTGACTCCTACCTCACACAAATACAAAAATTAACTCAAAATGGATCAAAGACTGAAATATAAGAGCTAAAACTATAAAATTCTTGGAAGGAAATGTAGGTGAACATCTCTGAGCTCGGATTAGGCAGCCTTTTTAAAGCTACGACAACAAAGGCATTAGCAGTCAAAAAAACAAATAAATTGCAGTTCATTAAAATTAAACACTTTTGTGAGTCAAATGACACTATCACGAAAGTGAAAACACAACCTTCAGAAAGGAAGAAAATATCTGCAAATCATATATCTGATAAGAGTCTAGTATCCAGAGTATATAAAGAACTCTTACAAACAAGATAAAGACAACCTAATTTAAAAATAGATAAAATATTTGAATAGACATTTCTCCAAACATATACAGATGGCCAAGAAATACAAAGATGCTCAAGGTCATTAGTCATCTGGGAAATACAAATCAAAACTACAATAAGAAATACCCACTCAGACGGCTATTATAAAAAAGACAGACAATAACAAGTATATGCAAGAATGTGGAGAAATTGGAATTCTCATACATTGCTGGTAGGACTGGAAAATGGTAGAGGCACTTTGCAAAACAGTTTGGCACTTCCTCAAAAGGTTAAACACAGGGTTACCACATAAGCCAGTAATTACTCTCCTAAATATCTACAAAAGAAATAAAAAACATGTCTACACAAAAACTTGTATTGTAGTTGCAACCTTATTTGGTCTTGCTTTCCACAGTTTCGGTTACCTGCAGTCAACACAGTGTAAAAATATTAAAAGGAAAATCCCAGAAATAAGCCATTCATAAGTTTTACATTGCACACGGTTCTGAGTAGTGTGATGAAATCACGTACTGTCCCACTCTGTCCTACCCAGGACATGAGTCACCCCTTTGTCCAGTGTATCCATGCTGTATATGCTACTTGCCCATTAGTCATTAGTAGCTGTCTCGGGTATTAGATCAACTATCGTGATACCACAGGCTTGTGTTCAAGTAACCCTTATTTTACTTCATAATGACCCCCAAAAAACAAGAGTAGTGCTGCTGCCAATTTGGATATGCCAAAGATAAGCCAAAAAGTGCTTTCTTTAAATGAAAAAGTGAATACAGCACAATAAGATATTTTGAGTGAGTGAGAAAGACATCATGTTTGCATGACTTTTATTATATTGTTATAATTATTCTATTTTATTATTAGTTATCATTAATCTCCTACTGTGCCTAATTTATAAGTTAAACTTTATCATAAGTATGTATGTATAGGAAAAAACACAGTATGTATAAACGGTTTGGTACCATCTGCAGTTTTAGGCATCCACTGGGGGTCTTGGAATATATCCCCTGTGGATAAGGGGGAACTGCCGTCCATGAGTGTTCATAATAGCATTGTTCGGATTAGCCAGAAAATGGAAACAACCTAAATGTCCATCAGCTGATGGGTGGATAAACAGAATATGATATAGTCAGTCATAAAAAGGAATGAAGTCCTGTTAAATGAGACAACACTGGTGAACCCTGAAAACACACTAATTGAAAGAAGCCAGACACAAAAGGACACATATTGTATACCATTTATATGAAATGTCCAGAATGGGCAGATCCATAGAGACAAAGTAAGATTGATGATTGCCAAGGATGTTACTAACCATTCTACAATGAATAGCACATCCCCCACAACAAAAAACGACCCAGTTCAAAATATCAGTAGTACTAAGGCTGAAAAATCCTGCTCTAAGTTTAATCTATTAAGTAGGAAAAAATAGCCAATTATGTAAAAATATATTAGTATCATTTTGGGACATAGTACTCTTAGAGCTCTAAAACTTCATTTTGACAATATCAAATCAAATGGCAAAAGCAGTATTTAAGTATCCATCTCAAGTTTAGAGTGTAGCTTAAAGGTTTCCTATTTTAAGATATCTTTAAGGTCTTACAATTCAAATAAATTTCTTTTTCTGAGACAAGTTTGACCATATTGGATATAAGAATTTCAGGAAATCTGAATGCCATCACAGTGTTTTTACAACTTCAAGGATTTTTTTTTTTTTTTTTTTTTTTTTTGTAGACATTTCCTACCTATTCTACATTTACCTCCAGTCATTGGAGAAAGTGAGATTATGGCTTTTGAGATTCAGATCCAGGACTTCAAAACTGACAATACAAGGTAGTATGTGCAGCCTGCTGTAGAAGCTCTACACAATACTGTAACTGTACAAAAGCTGTGAGTACACTAGTACCTGAACAATTTTCTAATCTTTCCCCTAAAACTGGAAGCTGACCACCCATTAGTCTTTTTATGTTTCTTTGAAAGATTAGATTAAAAAAAGGTGTTCACGAAAGCTTTCAAAGAGAGCTCCTCATGGATGAAGGTGTTTAAAAACCAGGAACATAGGCAGAAGAAATGCCTTAATTTACAAAATACATGGACTTCTGAAAATATGGGAAATAAACATTCATATGTGCAATTCTGTGAAACAGAAAGCACCTAAGTATGTATAGTGGAAAAGTCACAGAATCATTAAGTCATGACCTAGTTTCAAATCCTGACTCCACTGAATCAACATCCAAATCACTTAATCTCTCTGGATCTGTTTCCTCATTTGAAACAATAGGGATATAATTTAAATTTGTCCTAAGTATCTCACCAGATTATAAGGATCAAACAATAATACAATTTTAAAACAATATTATAAGTAATCACTTGCCTAATAAAAAATGCATTTCAATTGAGGTTTTCTTTTTTTAATGAACAAAGTTAAGATTCATGGAAGAAGCAATTAAAATGGAAGTCCGCTCTCTGATTTAAGATATAACAATACTAAAGCAATTCAGTGGGTCTTCATCATAATAGTCCCTCCAAACTCTCCTCCCCTAACCCCCCAAAAATGATGGTTTCTGGCATCTACTCAACAATAAGATTCCCAAAGAGTTCTGAAAGATGTCGAGAATGTTATCAATTTATTAAGCTTACTCTCTTTATATCCTTTTGGCCTGACAGCTGGGAGCCACTGACAAGATGGTGCCCCTTGGCAGAGGGAGCCTATTGACTTTTTGTTTTTTAAAGATCTGCAACATATTAATTCTGAGGAGTAATTTGCATTATTATCATCCTTCTCAAAATTTCGCTAATTATAAATATTTCATTATTATTTAACCAACTTTACTTAAAATGAGGGGATAAATTAATTTTGAGAGTATCTCTTCTGGTGCAGAATGGTAACTTGAATTTCTTAAGTTACCTTTAGGGAATGAGACATGTAGCCAATATATTAAGGACACTGGCTGCAGATCTGTGTATTACAACATGCTGGTCTTCCCTGGCGTTAGCAATGACTGGCATTTAGCTGAGGTTGTACTGGGCTGGCTTCAGGCCATTACTGGTTCTGCCCCTACTCAAACACCTACTCATCTGAGCAGCTTTATGACAGATGCAAAAGCTGAAAAATTCCCACTTGTAAGCTTTTACCGACTTTCAAGCATTTAATAAAATAGCAATTGAAGAAAAGAAAAATTAAAGTTTTAACAGTGAAATTAGGTCTACATAAAAGCAAATTATCAGGAACCTATATGAAACTTAGTATCTGATAGTAAAGGAGGTAATCAGATGCTGGAGATGTATCAATTCAGACTAAAGCTGTTAAAATTTTTCCTATAAATGTCCACGGATACTTTAGACCACAGTCAGATGAAAAGTCAGGTATAAGGCATAGAGGGCTATTAATAAACATAGAGAACTAAATGTTTTCTGTGACTCTTACTCTGATAACTGAGTTCTTCATGGACCAAAGACCACTGAAGGGAAAAACTTTATTTTAGCTTCAGCAGTTGTCTTTAAAAATAAATGTTTTCTTTCATTATATATACATCCTCCATTACATTAGGTGGCTACCTGAGGTTACCAGACAAATTAGTAATACCTTAAATACCAGAATGAAATGTGTTTTTCTTAGGGAAAAACTTAATTCGAATTTTGAAAATTACTTTTAATTTCAGTTCTCACATTTTTATTCCATTCTGAAAAGTGCCCTTGCTTTTGATCTATAACTAAAGCAGATTTTTACTACACAGTCTAGCATTTCTTTAGAAACCATTTTGATCTCTTCTTGTTTCTTGAGTTTCTTTGTTGTTGTTTTCTAAGACTGTAAGCTCCCGGACAGGAATCTGTTGTTGTTTTTTTTTTTTTTTTTTTTTTAGTCTTTACCAGGACAGGATAGTGCTCAGAAGGCAGAGGGTCGATGCTTATTGACAGACATTACCCACAGGAGAAGCTGCAGCTGTGGTGCTGGGGAAACAGAAAAGTACGAAGCAAAAGAACCGTGGGCTTGGCAAGAAGAGTCCTGAGGACACGCCCCCTCTGTCACCAGATGGGTGTCTTGGGTCCACTTGTTCCACCTCTCTTACCTTTTGACTCTTTACCAATAAAGCAGTGGTAAATGATACTTTTCCATCAGCATTATCGTTAAATGAGATCACAAATGTTAATGTTTTGTAAATGGTCAGAGTTCTGTGTAACTGTAACTGACGATTATCTATGCCACTGTTGCTAAATGTGTTTTACTAGTCACAATTTCTTCTCTCCCCAATAAAGGTTCTGCCTACCCCTCAAACTGCTGAACTGATCCTCTTCAACCTTTTTTCCACCTGATCCTCAGCCTTCATTTAACACTTAATAGTAAATTTTAAAATTTCTTGCATGTTTTTCACAGCAGGTCACCATCTTGCTCAGCTAATATGAATCTTTAAACCCTGATGCAACTTTTAGCATATAAAAAGGTTGGGCGACTGAAACTGACCAACAACAAGAGTCCCTTGTACAATCATTCAGAAACAGCTATCATTCTATTCAACAAGCACGATTACTTCTCAGACTTCTAAACCACACCTGCATAGTTTAACATACTAGTTTTTTTCAATGAGACAGAGTAGCTCCAGAATAACAAAAAGTTTTCCTTTTAGCCACTTTTGTAACCAATGTTTCTTCCAAAGCCTAATCTCAATTTCTGCATTAACACAAATCAAAAAACACTGCCTTGATTTCTAAATATTATTTAATTTACTTAAATGGTTGCATGGAAAAACAAAATATTTCACACCCACCATACTGGCACAAAAGTAAAAGCACTACCACATGCTGGTGAGGATGTGGGGCAAAAGGAACACTTAAATGTTGCTTGGAAACAATTAGGCATTATCTAGAAGTTGCAGATGACCTAGTTATTCCACTTCCAGATAGAACTCCTTAAGAAAACCCTCTTATAATATGGGCCAAGTGACATTTTTACAGCAGTGTTGTTCAAAATAGCAAATGTCCATTAACAGGAGAACAAATAAATGTATGTACTATATTCATTGAAAGGCATAACATATATCTGTATGAATAAACTTCAGCTTACATGGAAAAATCTTAAAATGTTAAAGAAAACAACAGGTTATAAAAGACTAAGTCCATTATGAAATTAAAAAACACGTAAAACTAAATGCATACCTTGTTTTAGTGCACTTTGTCTTATTTTGCTTCGCAGACGTTGCATTTTTAATAAATTAAAGGCAAGACTCTCCACTAGCAAAAAGATTATGACTCTCTGAAGGCTCAGATACTGGTTAGCATTTTTAGGGATAAAGTATTTTTTTGTTAGACATAATGCTATTGCACACTTAACAGACTACAGTACAGTATAAACGTAACTTTTATATGCACTGGGAAACCAAAAAACTGATGTGACTTTCTTTACTGCAATATTCGCTTTATCGTGGTGGTCTGGAACTTATCGTGGTGGTCTGGAACTGAACCCATAATATCTCTAATTTATACCTGTATTGTGTGAGGATACACAAATTGGTAGTAAAATCATAAAACAAAGCAAAAGAATGCAAAAACACAAAATTCAGAGTCATAGTTACCACAGATCAGGAGGGAGGAGGATATAGACATACAGTGAGTTTCAAAGGTAATAAATAGTAATGATCTTTTTTTACATTAGGCAGTGAATACGAAGATGTGCTTGTTTTAATCTGTAAGTCATACATATAAGTTACATATACTTTTTTCTTTATGTATGAAATAATTAATTAAAAAATAGTGCCTGTGGTAAAACAGAAAAATGTATTCTCGATAGTTTATAAATTGTTTCTCTTTCCTGTTTTTCAGCTTCTACAACTGTCTTATTTTGCTACTCTATTAATATATAAAATATGCTGCTGTCTTTTTGCCTTTTCAGGATGTTTGCTATTCAATATTTATATTGTTTAACTTTCCTATATTCTAAATCTTTAATAATTTGCCTCAGCCTCATATCAGCATAGGGAGTATGTTACAGAAGAGTAAATAAAACCAAAGGATTAAAAACTTATGGTGAATCAAAAAGGACAGGAGAAGAGGGCTGAATTTGGAGCCTGAGACTTGAATTCTTAGGTCATATTTTATTTCATATCTGGATTATGCTTTTCCCAAGCTTCTTGGGCCTTCATATTCTACCTATTTTCAGAGGCTCCATCTCATGGACCCTAGATGGTTACCTTGAAGTGATGAAAACCACAAATTTCAGTAATGGGCTGTTGGCATGCAGGCAGACGCTAGATTCAACATATCACCTTGCCAGGCTCCAGGCTGATGTTAGCTCAGCAGCTGTATTTGAACATACCTCTCCAAAATCCTTCACAGGCCTTCACTGTTTCAGCAAAGGAAGTCTAGTCATCTTACCTATTCTTAAATTGCAGATTTTTTCAGGAATTTTATATAGAACTAGTTACTGATAGTCATATAGATAACATAAATTTTAAAGAAAAATACAAGGAAGCTATTTAATGCTTCTGATGTTACCTAAGGCAATTTCAAAAGTTTTCTTTAGACTTAAGCCTACAAAAATACTTGAAAGAGGGGGAAAATATATGTAGACACACATACAAACTCATGTACACTGAAACATAATAATAGCCAAAAATGAGTTAATCTCAATTCCTTCATTGGAGGTCTTGTTAGACACATTATAGCATACGGATGTAGCTGTCACAATGAAGCAGTGGAAAGATGTCCGTGATCCATTTTTAAGTGATATAATTCACATACACACACACACATCTACAAATTAGAACATTACTCAAAAATTTCTAAAATTTAAAGAATTAAAGATTACTTATTTACAAGTACTGCTGACCCTTGACGAATCCACATATATGCAGGTTTTTTTCAATAAATATATACAGTACTGTAAACGGATTTTCTCTTTCTTTTGATTTTCTTAACATTTTATTTTCTTTGGTTTACTTTATTGTAAGAATAAAGTATGTAATACAGGTAAGGCTTCTAGTCAACAGTAGGTTATTAGTAGTTAAGTTTTTGGGAATCAAAAGCTATATGCAGATTTCTACTGCACTGAGGTTAGACGTCCCTAAACCCCCACATTGTTCAAGGGTCAGCTATAAATTGTCAACTTCTAGAAAGTTTAAAAAATATCAAAAGTAATCAAAAGATTAGCACTTATCATAACACACTGCCACTTAAAATTTTCTGTTGAGACTCTACTTCTCTGAGAACTGACTATATCAGTTTGCATTATTTGCTAAACTGATTAATGAAAGAAGAAGAAAAGAGTTAAATATAAAGTGCTTCTTTTGAAAACTAAGAAAAATCCTCGTTTCAAAATAGTCAAGTTAATTTCTTAAGTCTTTGTATAAATATTTGAGAGAATGCAAAACACAAGGCTGGGTTTGTTATTTTGCAACTTTCGCTATTTCTCCTCTTTTAAAGTAGGCACAATGAATGCTCTACTATACTTTCATAAACTCTCAATGTTAG
>NW_011888915.1:1869727-1937438 GCF_000151845.1 Pteropus vampyrus
AGTCAACAGTAGGTTATTAGTAGTTAAGTTTTTGGGAATCAAAAGCTATATGCAGATTTCTACTGCACTGAGGTTAGACGTCCCTAAACCCCCACATTGTTCAAGGGTCAGCTATAAATTGTCAACTTCTAGAAAGTTTAAAAAATATCAAAAGTAATCAAAAGATTAGCACTTATCATAACACATTGCCACTTAAAATTTTCTGTTGAGACTCTACTTCTCTGAGAACTGACTATATCAGATTGCATTATTTGCTAAACTGATTAATGAAAGAAGAAGAAAAGAGTTAAATATAAAGTGCTTCTTTTGAAAACTAAGAAAAATCCTCTTTTCAAAATAGTCAAGTTAATTTCTTAAGTCTTTGTATAAATATTTGAGAGAATGCAAAACACAAGGCTGGGTTTGTTATTTTGCAACTTTCGCTATTTCTCCTCTTTTAAAGTAGGCACAATGAATGCTCTACTATACTTTCATAAACTCTCAATGTTAGTTAGCTTTTGAGGGAGGCGCAGCTCCCTAAAATTAGGTCTGTGCCAATTAGAATTTTTCTAAGGCAAAATAGAGTAAACTTGGAGGATTACAGAGTGCTGAAAAAGTTCTCACATTTGACACACAAAGGCAGTGGAAGAAATAAATTAAAAAATTTTTAAATAGAAGGGGGTAATAGCACAGCCTTTTTCTGTCTTACAAAAGCAGTAAAAACTATATTGTTAGGCATGGGAAGGAGCCTTAGGAAAGTTCATGGAGGCCCTAGGACATTAAAGGGGCCTCTTTATTTTTTGCACAGGAGTCTTTCCATCACACCTCTTGGCCCTCTCCATCCAGAGCTACCTCTCTCTCTGCCCATATTCCCACTAGGACCTCTCAGGATACAGTCAAGCCAGACACAGTGGGCATGAAGAACCAGAACCCAGGGGCGCAGGTGCTTGAGGATTATTTTTACGTAAACTGAGGACAGGGACTATCTGGCTACCGTGGGCGTCTCCTCACATTAGCAGGGTCCCACGTCCCATGATCGCCTCCTTGGCAACAGGGTTTATTGGCATCTTTGTTGTCCTCCTTAGAGCAGTGGTTCCAAACATGGGTGATCATCCACATTTTCTAGAGTTTTGGAAAATATTCAGATTCTTGGGCTCTACTTGTAGAACTCTTAAATAGGGGTGAAGGTGGGAAGAAGAGACAATGTACAGAATTCTTAAAGTATCCCAGGAAGAGCTTGGTACCACTAGCTCTTAACAATGGTCTTGACTGATCTGCTGTCTCTGACTTTTAAGGACACCAGTGTTTAGGATGTGGTTCCATAGTGTAGAGGTTAGCACATCTGCTTTACACACAGAAGGTCCTGGGTTCGTGCTCCAGTGGAGTCACGGTCCATGGTCTATGGCCATGCCACCCTGAACAAACACGATGTCTGATCTCAGAAGCTAAGCAGAATCAGGCCTGGTTAGTACTTGGATGGGAGACCACCTGGGAAGACCAGGTGCTGTAGGCATGGAAAAAAAAAAAGATACTGGGGTTTAGCAAAGGTACAGTGGGGGGACTAGAGATGAAGAATGATGGGAGGGGGAGAAAACAAGGCAGATACTGATCCGAGAAAGAGGAGCAGCATTGGCTTCGTGTGTACACGAGGTAAGTGCTGTGACTGAGGGAGGTATACTGGGAAGGCTCTTTTGCCTCAAATTAGCTCACTAACTTTTTACTAAAAAAAGTAAAATGCCTGAAATTCCACTATTATGATTTCATTCCTTCCTTAAACTTGTGTCACTTTTTAAAATAGAAATACTCCTCCATATTCAACTGTTGTTTTTCACTGATGCAGCTAAAATTCACTTGCTCCTTTTTCATAGATCACTAAAAGCAGTTTACAGAGGGCACTGTATTCCTGGTCCTGGAGGAGAAGGATGAGGTGCCCCCAAAAGGCCATGACTCAGTATGGTCATTGCAACTGGTCAGCCTTAGGGCAGTATCTACAGTGTTGTTGTGTGCCCAGGACAGACCTGACCCACAGGAAGTGTTAATCTGGGTAAGGAAGAACCATCTGGGTAAAGAAGAACCAGCACTGGGCTGTCTCTTCTCCCACATTCACTTCACCATTCTATGTCCTCCTGGAATACTCTTCAGTACATGCTCTAGTTAATTGCTTCCTAATTATTTCATGTACCTGCATGTCTACCCAGCCAGATACAAGACGCTTTGAGATCGGAAAGAATATAACTGAACCTTGACCCCCACCCGCTCTGAGTACAAACTGTAGTACTAAACAGGTGGAGGGTCCTCGGGAATACAGTTAGTTATTGATCCACCTGACCAGCAGGTAATAGTCTCTTCTACTGCCATCACTTTATGACCTTCCACTTCTGAGCACTGAACTTAACTTGCCTGTCAAAATTTTCTTCTTTCCAATTAACTGTCCTTCCAAACTAAGATTCTTTCATCAGCACAGTCTATTTTTGTTCATTCTGCACACATGTGCTGGCATGAAATTAGTTTTAAATGTTTTGGGAAAATATTCCTAGATCCCAAATATGTTTGGGGAAACTGAAGCTTCCCTCAGTTTATGGCTGAAAGTGGTCTTTGTAAAGAATAAAATTGGGAAATGTTGATCAAAAAAAAAAAAAAGAGCAAAGATTGAAATCTATAAATACCAGCAGTTTTGGCTTAAAAAAAAAAAAAAAACAACTAAACATTTCTAAGCCAAACACTTTTATTGTCCACACTATTTTATCATTAATCGAAAAACTATTCTCTAATTTTTTTTCGTAGAATAGTGTATAATTATTAAATATGAAAGGTAGCTAAGATGCAGACAAGTCAACTGACTTGCTTGTGTTCACATGATCAGCTAATGTCAGAGCTGGTTCGATCTGTTTTCACTTCTTTGAGAACTCTTATCTGGTGCCTCTCCCAACACAGGCAATAAAAACTCCAGTTAACACTTTTAATTTTCTGGATTCTGAAATATCTAGCTCTGTGTATGATTTAAGCTAATCCAGTTTTACATTGTGTGTGTGTGTGTGTGTGTGTGTGTGTGTGTGTGTGTGTGCGCGCGTGCGTGCGCGCGCACATGCCCTTTTCTGTTTCCTACTGGTAGAATGAAGAGATGTAAGTGTCAATATGACAACTGTTTTTCAACACAAGAAAAAGAAATTCATGTGATTTTTTTCTAGGTGGTCCCTTATAATTTTTTAAAAGCAGTCAACTTACAACTGTTCATGTGGGATGATACTGTTTTTTCCTCTGTTTCATGTTATACCTGAATTATATGTGTGACAATCCCCAAATCCAGCATTAAGGCATCCATTTTGTCTAAGAGGGGCCAGAATTCTTTTTTGAAAAATCTAGATTTGGGTTGTGTCTAATGTTATAACCCTTCCCCATGCATCACACTAAGTCCTACCCAAGTAGACTTATGGATTTTTCTCTCTTAACTATGGGTCTCAGCCATTTTTTTTCTTACAAGAAAATACTCCAGTGAGTGGTCACTTCATTGAGTCCACAATTAGTCAAACAGTTCTCTTCCCTAACACACTTTCCCTTCCTTCCTTTTTATTCCAAAAAAAAAATATTGGTTCCTGCCTCTCAACTGAAGTATGGGAGACAGGAATAAAAGCATTTTTTTTTTATTTTATATGCATAAAAGCAGTAATTTAAGTGTGTAGCAGATACCTAGCCGTTTTTAAATAATAGATTATCCACGAAGGATCAGAAGTTCGGCTGAATCAACTATTACCCAGTGCCCACCAAGAAAGCAGAAATAAGTGACAGAGCTAGAATTTGAACCTCAGTCTCTAAATTCCAAGCTTTTATCCTTTTGATTACAATGACTGCCTTTCCACCCTGGGCAAGTTTCATAAGGAATCAGAACTTCGAATGCACCCAATTCTTACTACTATTGTGACAGATTGAAAAAAAAATAATAAGACCCCTCCCTATGGTTATGCCTTTTGCAGTATAATTGCAACTCTTCCTCCTCCCAAATCAACTGGCCTTGTAACTTGCTTTAACCAAGAGAACGTGGCAGAAACAAGAGCGCTTCAAGCCTAGACCATAAGAAGCTATGCCAGCATCTCCTAGTTCTGTAGAGTCTACTGCTGTCCTGTGAGCAAGCTCTAGAGAGCCTGGTAGGAAATGAGACGTGGCTGTCAGCCTTCACTGCCACAGTCAACCAGGTGCCAGACACACTGAGGGAGCTCAGCTGAAATCTGTTGAGCCTGTCCAGATCAGCAGAACTGCCCAGCTGACCTACAGACTCATTAAGATTAATAAACGGTTATTTTAAAGCTAATAAATTTGGGGGTGGTTTATTATTAGAGCAAATACTACCTGATACAACTATCAAACAAATCTACTTTGAGCAAGCAGAGAAAGTAAAACAAAATGTTGCATCTAAACTGTGGGCCCCAGGCCCCAACATGGAAAAATGTATAACAAGAGTTATTCAACAAATCCTTAATTATTTGACTCGAACTTGCAAAATAAGGCCGAAACATGTGACTTGATCCATTCAATAATTTGCAAGGTGCTTCAGAGTATGTAGTACGTTTAGGTATGAACAATTACATATTTGATAATCTACGCCCAGAAATAAGTCCTTTTAATTGTGGGATTTAATTCATGCTAAATCATAAAAATCTATTTTTCAAAGTCCTTCTTTGAACAGATAGAACCTCTGGATTGTAATATGACTTTCAGGGAATTAATATTCTCTTTAAGAGAAAGCGAAAGATATATAAAGAGATCAGATAACAGAAGCAATGAACTTATTTATAAAGCCCCAGGAATCTGTGAAGACATAAAAGGACTGCTCTTCTTTAGACTTATTCTAATTTACCTTATTCAAGTTCTAAGAGGTTCAAGTAGTGGAAGAAAGTCACGGAGTAGAGGAACTTGGCGGGGAGGGGGGAGTGGAAGAGAGCCAGATGGGAAGCACTCAGCACTCATTTTAACAAAATATCCGTTACATATGCATTTTTCAGTTCCTCTACAAACTTAGGGCCAAAAAAAAAAAAATAATAATCTGGTAATCGTACCAGAAGTTAAAGTCTCCATTACTTAACTGTAACTACAGGCACACCTCCAAGATACTGCTGGTTCGGTTCCTGGCCATAACAATAAAGTGAGTTGTAATCTTTTTGCTGGTGGAGGGTCTTGCCTTCAATTTGTAAAAAACAGAGCATCTGTGAAGCACAATAAAATGAGGTATTCCTGTACTCAGTTTGAATTAAGATCATAATGAAGCCGGTTTAAGAACATTCGATTAATGGAAAAGGCTTATGAACAGGGTGGAATGGCACGGTCGACAGAGTTATCAAGTGGTACCCTCTGGCATTAAGGAGCTGTCTAATCTTAGCCATGTCACTAAAACAGCTAGTATTTAATGAGTGATTTATAACAGCCAGACACTGTGCTATGAGGTTTGCATGCATTATCTCATTGTGCCCATTTGAAAGGTGAGGGAACGGAGGGTTTATAGGGTTATGAACTTGCTCAAGGTCACACAACTGTTGGAACAGATTCATACCCAGAGAATCTGACTGCAGAGTCCTAATTCTTACCCACAATTCTGCACAAATTGTACAGGGCCTTCGTTTCCTCATATGAAAAGGACCAAATATCAAGATTGGCTCCAGTTGGAATTCTGTGGCTCTATGACAATAACAGGAGCATACTCCTTAGTGGTTTGTGTTTTGGGTAGTGATGGGGACGGGCACCTTTCCCTAAAAAGGAACGCCCTGGGAGTCTATGCTAATGTTAACCACTCTATCAAGTCCTTTGTTTTTACGCACAGTGGTTATGCTAGTTTGGGAAACAAGTCTACTACCCACAAAGCAGTCACCCTGGTCAATTTGCCACCTCGCAGCAAAGGTGTGGCTGCCTTGGGCTTTTTCTTCAGTGGCTGGCAGAGTAGGCATCAAGTAAATGCTGAATAAATGGATAAATATTTCACAGCCTCTGGTGGAAATTATTTTAGAGCCTGAAATTATTTTAATGTTTCCTACAAATCTTTTAAATGTAACTTCCATAGACTGTTAGCCGCACAAAGACAGAAAACACTGGCATCGCTCCCTGCTGCGTCCTTTGCAACTTGAATAGTGCCTCGCTTATAGTAACTGCTCAACACAAGTGCTGGTCTTATTTGAGTTACTGGATTCTTACTGGATTCAATTTGCCCCAAAGCGGGTAAAATACATGATTCAAGGCAAGGCCATGCTATTTGCTGCTTCTTCTCCATGTTTTTTTTTTGTTCAAATAGGCAACCTAAATTTGAGTATCTTAAGTGCTAGGTGCTATAGTGAAAACATTCCTTGCCTTTTAAAAAATATTGAAGAGATAAATCAGAAAACAGTATTAATTCAGTGACTATTTGTTGGGGACCTACCTCGTGCTAATCACTGGGTTGGGTATAAAAACCTGCCATCAGATAAAGGAGATGGTGCCATAGGCTGGGCTACATAAAGGAGAGTGTAAAAGTGGGCATTAAACTGGTCTTGAAGGTTACATGATGTTAAAAGCAGAGAGCCTGAATTCAGACTGCAAAAGTCCTCAGCTACATCCTATGGCACAGTGGTATGCTCTGATCAATTTTAATATTTGTGGCAAAAAAATCTGTTAGTATTAATAATTTGTTATTGTCACTGTAGAGAAAACTATAAACACTGCTAGGTTAGACTACGATTTGCTGTAATCTTTGTGAAAAGTAATTTGGACGTATATGTTAAAAATGTAAATCTATATGCCCTTGACTCAACAACGCTACTTTGGGGAATCTATGCTTAGAAGTAAAGTTGCTATATATAAGGATACAGAGAAAAGGATGTTTATTGGATCCTTGTTTGTAGTGGCAAAAATCACAAAACAACCTGAATGAAATATCGCACAAGTGTTAGAAAGAATGGGATCCACATCTGTTGGTCCGAAAGGATGCTCAGTGTGTACTGCTGGGTGAGAAAAGCAAGCTGCAGAGAAATTGGCATATGATGACCCTATTCTTATTTAAAAACAAGTGACTCAGATGCCTTATATATACATATTTATACATCTATGATTACAAAGAAATGTGGAGGATATGGGGAGGCAGGCAGAAAGGGAAGGAAGAGGAAATGAGAGGTGATGTGAATTAGTTTATTAACTTTTCTCAGTATAATTTTACTGAAATTAATGAACACATATTATTTTTGTAAATTTTGAAAACACGTTTGTGAAAATAAGGAATAAAAACAATTATGAAAAGAGCCAATTCACAGATTATCCCTATAATCTTGCTTATATTCAGATGTGCTTTCTTGGATAAGATAGACCAGATGGAGTTGCATGAAATTGTGTATAACCCAAATCCTTCAAGGGTTCTGGGGTATTTGTGTGGCTTTTTGCCATGTGCCATTTGATATATGGGTTGTGGTAGAAAGAAGATGGAGAACCATTATGCTATGAGCAACAGAACCACAGACATTTTTTGATTAGGGGAATAATACTGAAAGCAGTATTGTAGGAAGAGTAAGCTGGCAGTCGGTCGAGTGCAGAATGGATTGAGAAGAGAGAGGGAAAAAGAACGAACACATTTAAAAAACTACTAAGTGTCAGAGTTTGAACTAGGGTATGGCTAGTTTTTTCCTGTTATGCTAGCTTTCAGGGAACAGAAACTTAATGCCCTTCTGGTTTCTAGCCTTTGCCTCTTATTCCTAAACCCAGTATCAGGGTCTTTGTGGTCTCAGAAGCATGTTTCTTATTATCCACTTTAATATTTTAATCTAAATTTCAAAAACTGTTTAAGCTCTCAAACTTAGGGTTCCCCTTTTTAAAAAATTATAAACTAATCACTAGTTATGTTGTTGTTTTATTTCGGATTTTACTGATTTCTCTGGCTTTGACTTTTAAGAATGTTTACATATTTTGAAGAATGAGTTCAACAACAGTATCTCATAATTATGATATTCTGTTCTCTCTCTTCTACCCTTGTAGACGTGACAGCACAAATTGCTCTCTGCCCACCCCAGTTTAATATTATTGCCTCCTAATTCTCCAGCTGTTCATCCAGTATCTTTTGTAGCTGCTCTCTTTGGATGCTTTCCAGAACCCTGTCCTTGGTCCTCCTCTCTTTTTTTTCCCCTGAACACTAGAGCAGTTCATTCTTAAATAACCTCATCAGATTTTCTTGCTTTAGCTAATACCTACTTACCTTGCACTTTCTCTTACCTTCTCTTTAAGAATATTTCTTCTTCGATTGTATTTAAAATATGTTACCCACTGACTGCACCAACAGTAGCCCATTGTATGTGTTTAGTTATCAGAAAGAAGCATTTTCTACCTAATTAAAAAAAAAACTACCATCCTCTAAGCTAATGGAACAAAGAGATTCAAGGCTAATAAATGAGTAAAACAGAAGCCAAAGTTAGCAACAGCAAATCTGCTATGCTATGATGGCTCTTTATTCCCTTTCCTTATCCACTGAAAACTTAAGTCATTTTGGGGGAGAAAAAAGAAAAATGGAGAAAACAGGTTGTTTTCAGTACAAACACAGGAAACCTAAAGTTCTTGAGCCTCACAATGAATTTCAGCACTAAAAGAATGGTTACAAAAGATATGTCCTATTTTTAGTGTCACTGCATGTATCTTCATGATTTCAAAGGCTAGGATCCATCTCAGTCCTAGCATTTTATAAATAATAAACATGGGTAAATTAAAAAAAAAAAACCAGTAATGACAAGCAAAATTCATTTAGCTTTTTAAAGTACTTTCAAGAATAGTAGAAAATATTTTTTCAGATTATGAGGAATAAAAGTAGAAAAATATGTAAATTTTATATAACTTTTATAGTGTTAATAATTTTAGTGTACTTCAGTTGTACTTGTCATAATTACTGTCAGATAGTTAAATCCCTGATACACAGAAAACAGGAATGAGAACTAAAATTGTTTTGGAGATCGTTGTAGGAATTTACGTTTACTTTACATCTGCTATCATCACATTCACTTCAAGGCCAAGCCAAAGACAGGCCTACCTTACTTGAACATAAAATGAATACTTATGAAAAAAATCAGGCTAAGAGGTGAGTAATCTCTATTTTTATGTACTATATCAAGAAAAGGGAATATATAAGCTGTTAGTATGAGGCTCCTTGATAGCTTAAAGGAAACAGGACAGAATTTAACTGCTTGAGCATCATCCACTTCATATAGTCACCTTGGAAGCTTGGCCCTTACTTCAGGGACAGTCAAGACAGTTTTAAATACCTACAGAAATGCCTACTTGGGTTCTTTTAGATAACCTCAGTGAAAACAAATGTTATAATTTGGGAGAGGACTAAGTTTCTAAATTTCTGGAAGTACTCGTATCATATGAATTACATAAATAAGATAAATAAGGTAAGCTAAGGAATTTATATATTTTCTGATTACGCAGGAACATTTAGGTGTTACTATAGTGTAATGAGTCCAGTTTTCTTTTATAGATTACAAGGTGGTTGTGAAGGCAATTTTAAGAGAGGAATAATATATATAGCCTCCCAAGGTGGAGGCTTAGAAACAGAACTTTCATTTTGGGTTTTATGTTTAAAAAAAAAAAAAAATCTATTTTATGGTCACACTTTGTCCTTAATAAACTATGCTGCATTCCAGGTGACGAATTTCACATAGGATTCTAATTAAAAATTTTAGTTTCCCTTTAAGAAAAATGCCTACAAAGTTAATAAGTTATATTTTACATTGGTCTGTTTACCAATTTAAAATGTCATTTAACGTATTTCTGTACTTGATTGTATGTCATATAAAAAAAGATTTATAACTTTGATTTAATCCATCAAATCTGTCCTACTCAAGTTCAACTAACTGATCAATAAAGAAAAAAGCCAGTAAATGTAGCCAAGCAAGTTTTATAATCCTCCTAAATTTATGCATTTAGGATAATCTGGGTGTTCAATATAGTCAGAAGCTCTTTTTCACACAGCTTTGCTAAATATAATAAACGTACAAAAATTTTAACGCTGAAAACTTCATTCTCAGTCAAACTAAAGTTTCTCTGCAGACTTGGTTTTATAAGAATACCAGACAAAACAGAAAGAGGATGATATTCTAGCACTTATTAATAAAAAGATAATGTGGTCCAAGTTATCAATATGACTATCAAATTTAGGTGGCTTACCTAATATTTAACTAAATCTATTGAAAAGCTCACAAAAAAATTGAAAAAAATTAATGTAAATATAATGATCTTGGCCCCTGAAGGCTTTAAGCATATTAGTCCTTATGAAATTGGGATCCATGGTTCGCCCATAGTAGATACTGAAAAAGCCTAAGTGCCTGATGAATAGAAAATACCTACACAGGCACAGTTGCCCTAACATACTCAGCAATGAGAGTCATGCTGGTTTGTGCTTAGTAGACTTGGCAGAGCTTTAAAAATTCCACCTTGAATTTTTATAGTACAGTTTAATTTTCAAAGTAAACACCCATGCTGTCAGGCAAAAATGCTGGGTGTTCTTACTATTTTACGGAAACTTGACAGAAATCACTTAAGTGGCTACACAAATACATCCAGGAGAACAGAGGCTTGATCCCATTTCTCCTTTATATATCGTTTAAAGATTCACAAATGACGAATAAAAAATTTTAAAGATCAACTAGGAATTTCTAACTAAATATTAAATTATTTCCCTGGAGACCAGTATTAAGTTTTCCTGACTCTTTTTTCTCTTTAAATGTCTTGAGTCTTTCCACCTGTAAAATTAAGGTAAATAACAGCTGCCTCTGTACTATATAAATATTGACAGAATCAATAACTTACTATACAAACTACAATTTAAAACCTTCATAAGGCTGTTAAGAGTTTTAAATGAGATGAATGGATACAAAGTCATCAGCATAGTATTGCCATATAATTCGTGTTCAACATTGTTAGGAAAAAAAAAACCCCAAACAGTTCAACAGTATATAAGAATGTGGATACTGTGTATTTTTTAAAATCTAAACTAGTTAATTTCATATTAACTTTTATAAAATACCTGGTTAATCTATATTTCAGGTCCCTAGAACTAGAGACCAAATGTAGAGCTTGGACAACTGAGAATTAGAATATTTAACCCAGCAACACCACTAACTAATCTGTGATCTTTCTCTAGACACTCTCCGTGGGTCTCATTTCCTCATCTGAAAGAAGAAGAGGTGGGGGGTTGATGAGCTCTCAAGTCCCTTTAAGCTCTCATCTAAAATCATTGTACCCAGCACATAAAGCAAGCTCTGAGAACTCAAGTGCCCCTCACCTCTTTCGGTCCACCAACAACAGTGTTTACAAATTATTTTCAATGTACCACCAACTAAGAATTATTTTAAATTCTTATCTCATAAAAATACAAAATCTGGGTTCATTTCCTCTCTTGTACTTTATAACGTACAAAAAAAATATGTCAAAGAATCAACTTTAATACCATTCCCTACCACAATTGCCTCCTTCACTAAAGTGATATGTCAAGAGGATTACAGAATTTTAGGAGAAACACACACACGTTCTGGAAATAATTCATATATAATTGTAAAGAAAGTATTTTGACTCCAAAACACCAATTACTTGAGGTCATAGATTGGCTCAACTCAATCTTAGAACTCAAATTTTCTGATTTTTAGTCTAGTTCCTTTCTTCTATACCTATTACTGAATAAGGAAATCAAATTGTTTGGCAAGGGTTTGAGGTTTTAAAAAAATGCACCAAATTTGCAATTTAAATCATCGTTAAATTAAGAAAGACTGTATTCCCCATAATTACAAAACAAAACAGCAAAACATTAAAACAACAACAAAGTAAAACAATGTTCATAACAAACTAGTAGAGCGTTAATGTTCAACACGTGATAATCATAAGGTCATAAGTCACGGCATTGCCTCAACCCGCAAGGATAATAAAATCATGTACTCAATTATTTGGAATTTCATAACAGCTGGCTATCAAATATATTTTCAGAACAGCTACAATTAAATATTATGAAAAAATTATGAAATCAACTAAAATAAAGGCTAATTTTAATAGAAAAAGAAATGAAAGTTAACATTTATTGCAACAAACTATATGTCCTAAATGCATACTTAGGTTGAACTGTCAAATTGTTAGATACAAAAATGAGATACTGTGATAAATTTCTAGAACTAATCATATCATTAAACCTTTCTCTCCCTTTATATATATATGTATATATATATATACATACACACACACACACATATATGTTTGGTGCCCTGTAGGATGAATGAAAAAAATTCTAAAATAAGAGATGTACACTAAACTATAAGAAAAGTAAAGCACACTTATTTTAGAATTTTTTTCATTCATCTTATAGGGCACCAAAAAAAAAAAAATATATATATATATATATATATATAAAAATAAATAAAGGGAGGGAAAAATTTAATGATACGATTAGTCATAGAAATTTATCACAGTATCTTATTTTTGTATCTAACAATTTTGTAGACACTATTAATCTTGTTGAAACTTGTTCAAAAGAAAAAATAGTTTAAAGCACTCAAAATTAATATTTGAGTTACTATATAAAAGTATGTTTAAGCATGCAGCCCTACCAAGGTAAGTTATTAATACTTAAACTCACCAAGAAATAAAATTAGGGGGTGACACGCTTCCATCTAAAATAATGGGCTTTAAGGACTATATTGCAATATAATTAGTTTAAATGACTGTCTAGCAATTGCAGAACCCCGTAATTTATTCTATATATGTATCATTAAATAAGAATTTAATTTCCTCAATATTCCAGCAGAAAAATACACAACCCATAGAAATATGTAAGAAAAGGGCTGCATCCACAGTCAGCCAGATGACAATGTATGCAAAAACGTACTACAAAGTATAAAGTGGTTAGATCAACATGAGACACCATCATTACTTCAACTACACTCCAGTAACTAGAATTTGCATTGATTAAATAGCATCCTAAATAAAAATGTGACAAACATGAACTTGATCATAGCTGAAATAATCTAAAAGAAATTAAAATGTTCATTCCATCTTTTTGGTATAAAGTACAGCAAAACCCAACAACATAACCCTATAAACAGGGCTACATTGCCACAGTTACCTTTAGATTTCTATCTCAAATGAAACTAAATTGTAATTCTGGTTAGTGCACTCCCTTGTATGTAAATATAGCCCCAAATTTCTCTCTTTAGTCCTCTGAATTCATGACGGTTGATTCAAATCGTTTTCAAAATGGTTCTTGATAACTCTAAACTTATCTCCCACCATTCCAAACCTCTAATGATCCTCCCTCTCCTGTACCCCCTTCCTCACAACATCCATTAATCCACAAACTCCATTGGAAATTTTGCATTTAAGGGACATTTGTGACGGTAGTGAGGAATAAAGAAGACAACCTATCAAAATTAGGTGTTTGGAGGTTGAGATTACTGTCTGCAACTAATTTTGAACTGCTATAAAATTGTACATTTTTTCTAAAATATACCTGAGTGTGTAAAATAAATACAAAAATCACCATTAAAATCACAGTCTAATCCAGCTTAGCATAGAAATGATGACAAAATTCAAAGGAAAAGGAACACCTAATGGATCTTTTCTTTTTTTAAATGGAAATGCTCCATAGGAACATTTTTATTTACTTGAAAAAATACAAAACCCAAGTAGAATAAGCCAGAAGAAAATGAGAGCACTTGGCTCTCCGAAACTACAGAAATAAGGGGAGTATGGGCTTTCAAAACCCTTCTGTAAAGGTCAGTAAGTAATTGGTTTTTTTTCATTTACAGCTTAATTCAACAAACATTTCTTGAAAATTCTTTTGCATCACAATTCACCAATGTACATATTTGCCACGATTCAGAAATATGAAAGCAAGTGCCCGTTAATTTGACAAATACCTGTAAATACTGCATTACACAATTATCAGGATGTCCTTAGAAGGGTAAATGCTATTCAACGCAAACCTATTTTGCCTATTTAATTTGCTCACATAAGTAGTACTACATAATGAGAACTCACTGCTAATTAAAATTAGGTGTGATCTTTAAGAAAAATATGTTTTAAGAAATATGCCCCAGACTCATTTTAAACATAACGTAAATTAAGATTTCTTAACAACTAGGCTATTTTAGGCTATTTCAATCACCTGCAAGCCAGAGTGGATAAGACTTATATAACCAGCCAATTAATACAGATGCTCTTTCACATTCAGCACTCATACTATAATAAACTCTTTTTGATCTCATCTCTCTTTCACTAAATGCCTCTAAAGCGATCTCTACTCATATGAATTTCACTATTAATGCAGTTTGCACTTAACCTACATTTATGCAAATATTTCAGAATAAGTCTTTTATACAATTTATAGACATTCCATAATACATTGAAAGTGTCATGACTAAAATATCTATAACACCAGTAGACAAAACCAAAACACCATTGTGACACAAAACATGTTATCAATTACAAAAATATAATTGAATAGCCAAAGAAAGATCACAAGAAGTAATTTCAATAAAATCCGACCACATGCTTTTCACATATTTCTGTATTGGAGTCATTCCACTAAATTGACGCACCTGATTACAGAGAGAGACAGAGAGAGAGAGACAGAGAGAGAGAGACAGAGAGAGAGAGACAGAGAGAGAGAGACAGAGAGAGAGAGACAGAGAGAGAGACAGAGAGAGGGAGACAGAGAGGGAGACAGAGAGGGAGACAGAGAGGGAGACAGAGAGGGAGACAGAGAGGGAGACAGAGAGGGAGACAGAGACAGAGAGAGAGATTTATCTTTAACTAATAATATAGCCATAATAAAGTACAGGGTTTAACAAAGTACAGGGTTTAAAAAAGATCCTTATCATAAAACTGAAATAAGTAAATAACCAAAACCCAATCTCTTTTAACATTTAGAAATCATTTTATATGAGTGAATATCAGAAATAGTAAGTTTAAAAAAGACACTGAAACACTGCCAGAACCTTTGGGAGGAAAGACAAAAGGTAAGAAGAAAAGTAGCCATTAAAAAGGCACAGGTAAATCAAATCAAAACAAAATCTTCTTATTCCTCTCTTTCTAAGAAAACATTCAACACAATGTTAAGAAGGACAGAATTTGCTTCACTCCCTGTGTTTGTTTGTACAGGTCTTCAATTTCATTAATAAAATTAGACACAGATACAATAAATAATGAGAAGTTAAAAATCTATATAAATTTTTGTAGCTTCATTAACTGCCAATCATCAGAGTCCTAAACTCCACCTAAAACTGAGTTTACAAATTCATCTTGCATCATTCTCTCTCTCCAATCTTACCCTTTAGAATAGAGTCAACTTTTTAACACTGAAGTCTCAATGTGACCCCAATAAAGGCTCTAATTCCACCTGAAGCCATTTATTTCTCTGCCTCTTTTCAGCAGTTTCACCTCTAATGCTGAAGTGAAACAATGTTGAAAATCTAATTACGCAGAAATGTGCCTTCTTATGTGTCACAAATTTATGCTAAATTTGTCGAATTTCAGTTTTTAAAAAGCATATTTAGTTAGAATGGCTACTTTGTTTTACTTAAAAATGTACTGAGCATCAATAAGGTTTCTCTTGTTTTACTATCAATATTGATGAACTTAAGTCTTAAAAGGAAGATACTATGCTTGATCAAGACCCTCATAATTTCACAATTTTATGTGATAACTGCATATGTTGTGCTGTTGACTCATCAGAAAGAACTACCTTCCCCTCAAAACAGAGCAGAAAGTTTTTTGTTTTTTTTAAGTGTCCTGAGAAAAAGCAATTTTAGATATCCTCTTAAAAAGTCAAATTACAATTTGTTTTTTTTTAACTTAAAAGGAATACAAGTGAAGTTATTAGTGACATTTAATATTTTTATATCAAAAGTCAGTATTCAATACACTTGTGGTCTCAACCTGTTGATTTATCTGCTAATCATTCAGGGTTACTGGTCATACCTAATGTTTGGCTAGAACCATGTAACATACAGAGAAGAGAAAGCAACCAGTTTTAGTTCTATCAGGGCTGTTGTTTGGAAACAAAAGACTAATTCAATGATGGTTAGAAAGGAAACATTGTTTCGATTTATTTGGAAGAGGCTTTGTTCTGGATAATCATAGTTCCCAATGTTAAGTTAATGCCAAAAGGTATAAAAATTTCAAACATTACCAGAAGATCCTGTATAAGATATTGCACCTTTTTATTAAGACACAAACTACCGATTAGAATTCCAAATCACACATCAGCACAGAAAAAATCATTTCACTGGATCTTAAAGAACAGAGCCACATCATCACTGCTTTCCTACTGTCGTTAAGGTTGCCATGAGGCTCAAATTAAAAATATGTGAGGACATGTTATTTGTCATAAGTTACAATAAGAGGTATTAAAATTATCTTTAATGATCTATGGGCAACTATGTACATCTAAGACTTATGGTTCCAGATCCCAGATTTTATGGGGCTTAATAAAAGTTCATTTTGAATAGAAAATAACTCTTGTTCCACACCTTTGTTATAGTAAGGAAAATGAAAACAATACCACAGTGATTATCAAAACAAAATGCATTAATAATCCCCCAGAGTTTCCTAAGATATATTATTTTTCTTTGTATAATTACATGTTTTATATAAATCAATGTAATAGTTTTCTGTGGACAGCTTAGTTAATCAACCAAGCATATTCTATCATGAAATCCACTGCCAAAAATTTGAGATTGAAAAATTTAAAACATGGCATGTCTTGTAACATTTAAAAACAACGAGATAAGAAACATCTCAGATCTCCTTACTGAAAACATTTTAAATTTTCAGTTCAGAATGACAGCAATAAAAAGCTGAAGTAGTGTTCATCTAAATAAAGGTAATTATTTAAATATTAGATTAGTAGGCTGTTTAAGACACACAAGAACCAATGTTTTTTCTTTTGATGAGAAACAACTAAGCCTTTTAAAGTCATAGAACACAGCCTAAATCTAAGTCTAAAATTTTTCTCCAACAAGAAAAGCTTACTATTTAAAGCGGAAACGAAGGAGATACCTCTGTGTTAGAATAGCCCTTTAATAGAAAGAGTATTTTAAAGAGATTCTTAAATAAAATTTTCAATGACTAGTTAATAGGAACAATGAGTAACATTTAAGAAAAACCTTGAAATGCGTATGTACAAATAAACCGCCGTGTCTATAGGCCTTAAAAAAAAAAAAAAAAAACCACCGATTAATCAACCTTGTGTCTCTACAATCACATTTTTATATTTTCTTTCACACCTAAAATGTGATCTACAACCCAGATTTATCTGAATTGGGGATGAGGGTATGGAAGAGAACTTAACCAAGAGATACATCTAAATTTGGAACTTTTTTCTTGGTAATTCCATTTTAACAGACCTTTTCGAGGTCAAACGGGAATGTGACTATACTTATAAATGACTGAGAAAAGACAGAGAAACACATCAAATGATAGCTGAGAGTTAAAGCTTAACAATGTTGGCCATCAGTTATCTATTTAAGAATTTGTGAGAACATCTGAACGTAAAATTCTGATTTGTGCCATGTTGCCGCCGATACTTTCTTAAAGAGATTGATCAGCAGACACAACTTGTCAACTTTAGTTCAGGAACCCTATTGGCAAGCCCCATCTCTCATTCTATGGTCAGATACACTGTTCACTGCATTGCTTTATTGTTAACACTTCTAATTTTTAACTCTTTAATCTCCTCAAGCTAACACTTCTCAAATGTAAATACAGCAGCACAACTTTTGATTATGAAGCTTAAATAAACTTGCACAATAAATATATTATTAGACATTATATGTCCTTAAACTTACACAATTTTTACTTAAGATACCTGTTGATAAGCAATATGATTTTAAATTTTTAAATAAAATATTCAACCTCGGGCCAATGGGATACCGATTACCATTATTTCAGAAATTTGAAGTGGTTTGCATGTATAAATAAATCACTTAGGTTATCTACCATGCATACTTTCTAAAGACCACTTAAACTTATTCACATGGAGAAGCACATGAATCACTGAAGAACACATGCAAATATGTGAATATTTAAATCTATCAATCTGTCTTAAATATAAGAAATAGAAAAACATTAATCTTACCTTGAATAGCCATTAGAAAAGACAGATCGACCAGGGAAGTTCAAAGTCCCCAAGGAAGTCAAGTTGTCATCTCCAGATCCTTGGCACCTATTCCAATTTTCTGAACCAGCAGGGATTGGTGGAATGACATTAAAAACAGGCTTCTGATCCTGCTGCTGAGAAAGGGATGCTGTATTCATGTCATAGTGGTACATCTGTCCCCCAGAGGTACTCACGCCGTGAACAGAAATGGCAGATATTTTATTACCAATTATATTTGCCCCAGAAAAGCCTGCCTGACAGTAAACTGGGCCCAGTTTCTCTTGCTTAATTACTCCAGGGGTGCAGAGTTCAATGAAATCTTCTTTTTCTGTTTTCACTTGGGGCAGTGTTACACTGCTGGGGCTTGATAAGATCAGATCTCCATTATCTTTAATTTTAGGTTTAGTGTCCGGTAAAACAGGAGGCTTACAGTCCTCATTCGAGTTTCCTTCCAGAAGGAATGGATCATCCTCTCCTGTCAAAGGAGAAAGCAAACAATTGTCATCTATCAAGAGGTCTGATCTCCAAGGACTCTCATTTGTCTCTTTTCCTGGGGACCCAGAAGAAAACTCCAAATCCTGCAAAATGTCAAAGGTTCTTTGGTCTGTGTTATACAGCTTCACATTGCCCCCATTGGTGCCGGTCTGGCTCTTCAAATTCTGCTGTTCTGAAGACACATCGGAGTGTGTTTTTGGAAACTCCTCTGTGGGGGCAGCAGAAACAGCAGCTGATGCTGAACTCTTGGGGTTCTCTGGAACACTGGTCGACTTATTGAGGTTTGCGATACTTTCTTCCAGAAGCCGAAAATCTGTTTCCCCAGAGGAAAGGCTTATTTGGCCCTGCTGTGGGAATCCCAGGTCATTTCCCATTACTTTTGTTTCTGTCTCTCCCATATACAGTCCCATTGAGAGTGAAACTGCTTTGGACAGATCTGGCTGCTGCGCATTGCTTCCTGAGCCTTTTGGAAAATCAACCAAAAGTCGTTGCTGCTTAGAGTCTGACTGAGAAGCAGCAGCCAGTGAGGATGAAGATGCAGAAACCTTCACAGTAGCTCCTCCCCTTAGGGTTTTATAGAAGTCCATCACATTTCCCCTCTCCCGACCAAGCACACTGCTGGGGATTTCTTCTCTACTGGGTGGGCTTAATGATTCCTTGGGGTCCATCAGTGAATATCTGCTACAAAGAAAGAGAAGGTGGGGGGGAAACATAATAAGCTATAAAGTCACATTATCTCTGTGATCCGATTAGTAAGAGCCTGTTAAATGAACCTTTTAGTTAACTCCGAATCTAATTCCTTGTTATCAAAAGAGCAGATTCTGTCATCCAGAATAAAAATGCCATGTCCCCTGCTCCCATTCAGTGTGGCACATTTAAAAGTACAATGCAGTCCATTTGCACGGCTGAGGACAAAATTGCATCAAATTAAGGTAGCCTATTCATCCTGCCATTCACAGAACTGTAACTTTGTTAATCATAGACATAATTCATTACATTTGATTATTCTAAAGGTTCAAGTTGATGTCAAAGTATTTATTGTTTTTAAAGTATGATCATTAAAATTCCTTATCTCTTCTAAATCACGGCTGTTTGCTTTTGAGAATCAAAAGACATAAAACTTGACAAATACTATGCTAGAATTCTCTAATTATTCCCAAATTCCCCTCCTACCAGCTTGTCACACATTTAAACCTTTTAGTACAACCTACTGGTGAACCACGCACATTTTATTTGAAAAATAAACAATAATAATCTGATCATCTTCCGATAGGCTAGAAAAAGGCTCTTATTTTTAACCCATATTACTTTCTGAGCATACCTGTTGAATAGTGCCTGCCTTCAAATTTTGGGCATACAAAATGAAATATATTGTATATAAGCCAAGTAAAATTTAGATTTTTTTAAAAGAACAGTGTAGCAGATTTTCATTACAATTTTAGCTTAAGTATAACAAATTCAGTGCCACTCAATAATATATATATAAAGCTACATTTATTTTTTAGAACTACTTAAGATCCTCAGTATGAAATATTATGTCTCTAAGATTTTTCCTTTCTAAATATTGAAGTACTGAAAAATAGAAAAACCCCAAACTGTAAAATCACATTCATATCAATCCGGGTTTTAAAAAATCCAATAAAATGCTCAGAATAATTTTCTCTGCATTCTCAATCTTCACCTATCTCAATTCTGGGCTTATTCTCTAAAGGATTAGGTTGCTAATATATTCTTAATCATCGGGATGTTTTAAGAGGAGGGATAAACACATTTGCGACATCCTAGTCAAATCCCATCCAATGAAAGGAAACTTTTCCTGTACGGAGACTTTAAGAAACATAAACTTCACTGGCCTTCGCTGAAAATGGAGTATGATGAAGGTAGACTGAGGGGTGAGGGATCTGCCCCTACAAATCTTGAGGGTAAACTGCTTACCTCCCCTCCTCTCCGCCCTGTTTATCTGATAAAGATCTCTAAACACAAGGTATCAAATAGAACCTAATGAATTTCTACACCGCTTTGACAGCTGCCTTCAAACTCGAAACCAAAACAATACCTTATAAAACGAAACGATCCCTCCAATGACTGTATCCTCCAGTTTAAATCGCAAATAACGCTGCACGTTAATCGGCCTTAATGAACTATGCCAAGGGGTCTTACGTGGTATGACAAGGCTGCCATTATCAAGTCTGCAACCTCAATCGTCAAACGCGCTTGTCAAAAACCGCACCAGAAGACGATTACCGTCAGGGTCTTTTTCGAAAAGCAGCCACTTAAAAAACGTCAGGCGCGAAATGCTGCCAAGCGCCAAAGAACAAACCCTCTTGGGGGTGAGGGGAGAAAAAAGTGCGAGGTTAAAAGAGAAATGTGTACAGACCTGTTGAGTTCTCCCTCCGACACGCCCACTCCTACCCGATAACGCCAGCCCTGACCGAAGTCTCCAAGTTGCAGGCTGTCAGCCCCCTACGTGTGCGCTGACACTCACACTACACACACACACACACACACACACACACACACACACACACACACACACCCTCACACCCTGCGCGCCCGCCAGAACTGAGACGCGCTGGAGCCTTGACAGAAACCCTGATCGCGCTCGGGCGCACCAGGGCGGAGTGGAAATATTCGGGAGAGTAGAATTCAGACGCGGCTCAGCGTTCACCATAAAAATGGGTGTCTGGGCGGCCCCCTGGGAGGGAAAAGGAAGGGGACTTGAAAGAAAACGAGAGGCCAGGATACCACGCCAGGGAACAAGAGGCTAGAGACCTGGGGCAGCTCGACGAGGCTCCACAAGCAGAGTCAGAGCTCAGGTTCCTCCCCCTCGGCCAGGCCGGGGGAAGGCGGCCGCGGGAGAGGAAGAGGCCAGCGCTGTCACCCGCGCACTGCCCTTTCGTCACCGTCGCCCAGCCCTCGCCAGCCCCCACCCCCCGGAGGCTAATAAAAGTTTGTGGGCTCCCGTGGCGGCCCCCGAACCGCACCTCAGGGGAGCGAGCGCCTGCGCGGGTCGCGGCCCCCAGCCTCTTACCTCCGGTCGTGGTGCCGCTCACGCGCCACCGTCCGCGGCTCCCACCGCAGCCGAGATAAACAACTTAGCGTGTGAAAGCAGGAGGAGCAGGAGAGAGATTCTTTTTCTAAAAAAAGGAAGTAAACAGCCGCCCCCTTCTCCGTGGGGGGAAGGGAGAGCCCCTATTTAAGAGAGTCCCCCATTTCCCGGCTGACAAGCCAGCCCCCCACCCCGCGCCCGTCTCCGCGGGCCAGGCTCCCGGGCGCGCGTCCTCCGTCCCGGCGCTCCGCCGCTTCGGCTGTTCTCCAGCTGCGGCGTCTTCTTCCACCCACTAGAATCCGTCCCCGACGGGCGGGCGGCGACTCGGGCTCCCGTCACAGACTCGAGCTCGCAAAATGGTGGAGGAGGAGGAGGAGGAGGGGAGGGAGTGCGGACACGCGAAGGGCCGCCCGGCCTCGGAGAGCGAGCGGGACCGAGAGGGGGGCGGGCGGAGGCGGCGCCACTGCGCGCACACTCTCGCACACACGCGCTCCCACTCCACCCCCGGCCGCTCCCCGCCCGAGGGGCCGCGCCGCGGCGGCGGCGGCGGCGAACGGTGCAACCTGTTGGCGACGCTCCGCAACTGCACGGGCGGCCGCAGCCCCTGCCCCCAAGCCCGCCGCACGGGCCCCGCCACCCTGGCCCCGACGGCGCCTGCACACCCGCCGCCACCCCCGGGGTGCGCGGGGCTTCTATTCGCCCTCACACCCCCGCCCCCAGGAAAAAGGAGAGACGGCGTCGGCGGGGGGCGACCTGGTATCTCTCGGGCGAGATTAAGAAAAAAGCTGAGTTTTACTAGTTTCTCTTCTGCCTCCTTCCCGCCCCCGCCCAGCTCCGGAGCTCGCCCAGTCCCTCAGCTGCAATCGCCCCCAGCGCCCCTGCGGGTGACAGCGGGCTGGCTAGGGGAGCCCCTGCGCGGCCCGCAGCAGAACGGCGGCGGTGGTCTGCGCCGCCACCCCCTCCCTCTCCCCACACCCCCGGGCCGAGTTGCGCGAAGTGTCACTTCGCACGGAGCTACAGGCTTGCACGGAAACGGGGCCGCAGCGTCGCGGCTGCACTTGGGGTCCACCGTCCAGACACACCCTCGGGGGAGGCTTCAGGGGGCGCAAGGCAGAGGGGTCAGCGCATACGTACTCTGGGCCGGGGGGCAGTCGCGTGCCAGCAGGTCCCCCACCCCAGCATCGTCTGGGCAGCCCAGTCTGCAGCCGCTGCCGCCGCCGCGCTCTGCACCGGGAGAAGTTGCAAAGCAGAACCCACCCTCCCCCGCGCCTCGGCGGTCCCCCACCCTCTTCCCCGAGTCTGTGAGGCGGCGGCGGCGGCGGCGGCGGCAGAAGGAGGCGCCGCCTGCCAAGTTCAACCCCCACCGCTCCCTCCCAGCGCGCTCACACTTGAAGGAAGTTGCACGCCAAATGCAAAACCTCCGGCGAGTTGGATTTCTTTGCACTTTTAAAAAATCATATTTTTAAGGAAAGCAGGGGGTGGAAGGCCTAAAAGCAAGTTGCAGGCATAATAGTAAGTTGCCTGCAAAGTATTCCTCCCCCCCAAAAAAAAAACTCCTGACCTCTCTTTCCACCCCCTCCATGGCCCGCGTCCAAGTGTCCCGTGGAGGCCCCTTCCCGAATCTTGACTTTTGCTGCACTCGACTCAATGCGTCGCCCACCCTTTCGTGTTCATGGGACCCCAGCCCCTCCAAATAAAACAAAATACACGCAGCTTTAAAATGTCAGCATATAGCTCCCATCAGCTGTTCCCGTTACGCGCCTCTCCCTCAGTCCGAGGGAAACACGTGGCTAATCCCTAAGGAGAGGGGCGTGGGGCGAGGGGCGTCCGTGCGGGAGGCCCCAGCCCAAGCCCCCTGCCCCAGCGCACCGCGTCCGGTGGGCTTGGACGATGTCGGGACCGAGCCTCCTCCTACCTTGCGCGGCACACATAATTTTTGTGACTCGGGGAAAGGTGGTGCTGTGTTGCTTTAGGGTTTCAGGAGGTAACTTTTGCGCCCCCACAGGTGACAGTGCTTGCCAGCTCCAGACGGAGGCGGAGGCTGTCGCGCAGCTCCACCTAGCCCCTGCCTGGGCTCTCAGCTGTAGCCACTCTCTCATCAGGCCGCACTCCGACTCCGGCGGCGGCCGCCTCTGCTCTGACATCTTGAAGAGGATTGGAGGAAGCGCGTGCCGGAAGCCGCCCGCCGCCATCTTGGTAAAGGACGCTGACACTGACAGGCCGCGCGGCCACCATCTTTGCAAAGGTTCTCGATCTGGGCACCTAAAGTAGCCCTTCCTCGGTTCTGAGGGTAGTCGCCGCCCTATGTGTTGTCGGAAAACAAAGGAGAGAACTAGGCTTCTAGCAAGCTGCTGTCCGGAGACGATCTGCAACGGCCGCCTCCAGACAATTCTAGGACCGCCATATTGGCAAAGGAAGAGACGTTCGCTGCCACAGAAAAGGGAACCAAAACCTTTGCCAACGTAGAACCTTCAACCAGAATTTTATTAAGAGTGCTGAACAGTCCAGTTCTTAAGAGAACCCCTTTCTGAATACAGAGGAGATGACTCCTCTTTTCACTTGGTGCAAGTCGACTAGAGAGAGAGGCCTTTGCCTTGGTGCTCATAGAGGACAACTAAGTGCTACTATGTGTGAAAAGTAGAAATAGACATATTAAAGAGGTTTTTCTTCACTGATCTCATAATTCCCAAGAAAGAGTATGTAAATCCCATGATAGGCTTGCAATAAGTGTGTATGGAATTTAGTTCAAGTGATAATTCACTCCAAGAACACTACTTTGCCTATTTGCCAGTTTTGCCACCTTCCAAGTCTCCTAGAATCAGATGTCTTCTGTGAATTGAGTCCCAAAACAACCAACAATATCATGGGGGGAAAAAAATCAAGACCCAAACTTAATGTTACACATGTTTTAAAAGTGGCTTAATATGATTATCCTTGTAAATCTGCTTAAAAGTTATACTATGAATTATATATAAATACTTCATATATAAATAAGTAATCATTTGTATATATATTATACATGTGAAGGGACCATAAGTTATCTATTAATAGAGTACTTCTCCCTATACCATAAACCTACTTCATTGTTGAATCTCTGCTCTAAAAAAATACTCACCATCTCTTACCTGTTCAAATCCTAGGTGGTGGGTACTCTACTTTTAGATAACACCCAATTTTACAAAAGTTGCCAATTAACTTTCCCTACTCATTTCTTCTGCAGGGCCAGCAGACCATCTTAAAATGGAAGGAGAGTCACATTTTAAAAATCGCCGTTGAAAACACTTTCAATTGAGCGAAAGTGTGAAATTTTCCTAAGTGTTCTTTTCAGTAGTCTATTAATTTTTGATTTTGGTAGAAATTCTTATTCTTTAGTCTTTCATTTTCATTTGAAAGCATAAATAAACTTTAGAGAATCTGTTTTTCAGAGTTAGAATTGTTATGCTATATTGCTAACATTTATTAACACCCCACCTCAACTATGCTACCCACTTTTGCTAACAACAACTGAATAGATAGGTATTATTCTAATTTTTCAACATGAGGAAACCGAGGCTTACAGAGGCGGATGCTTATACAAGGTCACACAGCAACTATGTGTGGAAAGTAGAAATAGACATATTAAAGAGGTTTTTCTTCACTGATCTCATAATTCCCATGAAAGCATATGTAAATCCCATGATATGCCCACAATAAGTGTGTACGGAATTTAGTTCAAGAAATGAAACCCAGTGTACTAGAAAGGATGTGAGTTAAGCATTGTAATAATACCAGCAATTCTAACAATAGTTAACATTTACTGAGTTTCTAGTGTCTGCTGGGCACTACTGAAAATGTTTTATACATACTATCTTAACACTTGAGCTATGACAATAACTAATCTATAACCCTAGGAAGTTACAATTACTGCAAGAGAATAGGATTAATCTTCATCTGAAAGAGTATAATTGATTGAGAAGTAGAGGTGAGAATGAAGGTGATGTATCCAAAGTCCATCAAGGATATGTTTCGTTCACTGCTATAAGTCCTACTCCTAAAACAGAGCCCAGTGAATAGTGGGCGCTCGACAAATGTTTTACAGAGTTAAAATAAAACAATGAATCAACAGAATTAAAATAAAACAATAAAACAATCATTTTTACTGGGTTGTTGTGGAGGTCAAATGAGTTAACGAAAAGTGATTAAGTGTTACTTGAGATACTCATTTTTATTATCTCATGTTTAAACACTGGAATGTTCCCCTTCTACAAAACAAAAACAACTACAAAACAAAACAAAACAAAACGAAAACAACTAAGACTCATTATTATGTGTTCTCATAGTGTCCTGTACCTTGGTAGCACATTACAATGATAATTCCTTATTTGTGGGCTCATTCATTAAATTTCTGTATCTCTCACTGGAACATAAGCTCTGTAAAGGCAGGGCCTGTAGTTCTTTTTCACCACTGTATCACTAGTGCACAGTAGGTGCTCAGTGAATGTTTGGTGAATGAATGAATGAATGAATGAATGAATGGAAAGGGTCTGAGACTATATCCCAAGGCCAAAAAACTTTAAAACCTAAATAATAACCAAACCACCTTTTACCTTTATACAGTAATTGATATATTTTCCAAGTTCTCCCATTCTGTTCATCTGTTTAATCATTTCTATTCCCATTAAAATGGTCCAAGTCTCAATGCCAGATTACTCCTCTAAAACATCAATGAAATCATGCCATGCTCCTGCTCAAGTATCTACAGTAATGCCCTGTTCCATTATCTACAGACCCCCAACTCCCGTTCTGGTATTTAAGGCCATAATCTTTTACCTGCCCCTTTCTAGGGCAAGCAAGCCTAGCTGATGCAATTAGATTGGTATTTAATTAAATTAAATGTCAGTTAAAGCAAGGGAATCATTAAAAAAAAATTATACTTGCAAATTTCAGCTTTAAAAGCTAAAACTTGGAATTGAACATGTGTTTCCTAATCCTGTGATGAAGGTCTAAAACTTTTGTGAGACCACTGACTGGAGTTCTATGTCTTTGTTCATGTATAAACTACACCTACAATGCATCACTACAGCATTGCAGGTAAGGGCCAGACTGGCTGGGTTGTCTCCACCACTACGAGGAATGTAATGTTGGGCAACCTAACCATCTGTGCTTCAGTTTCCATCACCTGTAAAATGGGGATGATAGTAGTATTAACTCAAGTTATTATGAAGATTAAACAAGTTCGATATATGCAAAATGCTTAGACTAATTCCTGGGACATTAGGTGTTTAATTATCATTAGCGATTATTATTAATATTTAGTATTACTATTTTCCCCATTTTAAGAAAGTAGAGCAAGAAGTTAAAAGTATTTACAAAATAACATGATGTAGATTTCTAAATTTTTATGATTCATCCCCCCTGCCATCACCGTGATCTTTTAAAGTTTTCTTATATCCACTTAATTTGACAGCAATTGTTTATATGATATCTTTCCATTTAGATTTTATAGAACAACTATTTTTTTTTTACTTATATTTTATTATTTTACTTAATATTTAATTAAGTAATTACAATAACAAGCACAAATGGAATAAACATGTTTTGGGGGAAAAAACACAAGGAACTATTGGTAAGCATACAGCTTAATAAGTGGGAGAAGAAATGTGTGGAGTACAAGAACTAACCTTGGCTCCAGTGCTCAACATGCCCTGGGCATCAATCAGTATGTTTTCCAGGGAGAATGGAGAACGTGGTTTAGTTGAGATGAATGGGTTGAGTAATGCTGGAGAAGAGAGATTCTGTCGAAGAAAGATCACAACTTATACCACATCCATTCCACCTCTACTATTGTTTATTACATATGTTTATTTCTTTTTACATAAGACATCTCCTTGTGACTTATTTTCCTATAGCTCATAATTCCTTATCATTGCTCTAGTGTCATTTAATCTAACTTCTCCACACACACACACTTTAAATCTATGATGCTAAATGTATGTTAGAATCAAATAAATTTTTATCATTTTTACATATTAATAATTTTGAATATGATAGTTCATTGACTATGTTAACTTTATATTAAACCAACAGAAGAAGCTTTTGCAGGTTGTCAGAACTCATTTTAAAAGAATTATTCCTGCAGCTGTCATAGCTATTAGATGCCTTTTTAAAATAATATCTCGACTTTGGGAAACACTTCTATTCTTGTTTGACTTTGTAAGATAAGGGTTCAAGGGAACCCAGCTGAGCTTTAAATGCCTCATCTCTTTCTGCTTCAATATGTGTATTTTATACCAGACATGCCCATTATAAACAATACAGAAGTAGTACAGCAAGCTCTTAATCATAATGAATTCTACTTTGGTATTTTTCTTTGTAATTGGAGTTAACAAAAAAACACAAGGAACTATGTTTTTCATTTCTCACATGAAGTGGGAAATGCTGAATTGTTACCAGCATCCCTGGTGTCTTGCTGCTTCTCATGATAGTTCACTGATTTCATCATAACAACCTAATTTATCATATGCACATATGATATTTGTGCTCATATGCATGAAATGCTCTATGGGTGTCTTGTGAAGTCTATATTCTTTATGTTGGCAGAACTTAGCTTAAGCAATGTTTGATTCAAGGATGAGGTAAATATCAGAAGATAAAAGAGATAAGTTTTGCAATAAGAAGGAACCTAATGTTTTTAGTGTTCGGAGACATTAGAGCAAGCACACTGAATAATTGCAACTAGTATTATGTACTTTGTTTTTCATTTGTGGCATTTGTGGCTGGCCATTATGTCATTAGCTTTCTTCCTTTTCTGATTTAATCTCCTTTCTGTCCCATGTTCTTTGGTAGAGATTGTTTCAATCCGCTCAATTTCTAGGTGGAAACTCTCAGCTCATTTTTGAGAACCTACATTTTCATTTTCGAGCTTATACCCTATTTGTTTATTAGGTCACAATGTTTTTTTGTTGCTTTTTTTTTTTTTAAGCTAAGTTAGAAATACTGGAATTTAAAAGATCAAAACATCCTTGGTATATGGATTCCTCAACAAGATACGAATGACTTTATATCAGACTCTGAAAAGTTACAAAGGACATTTGTTACAGTTTAAAAATTTTGATGTCAGTATTAGTCAATTAAGTTTTCTCTAGCTTCATGTTTAATTTTCAATATAAGACCTGGGTTCAAAATCCTATTCTGCCATTTACTTTAATGAATGAGCCGGGCCCATCATTTACTTCTTCTCAGCCTTGTTTCCTCTGTAAAGGAAAGATAATTATATCTGCTCCACCTATCTCACAGGAAATCTGGAAGGCTCAAATCGGGGGGTGATTTTAAAGGAGTTTTTAAACATAAAGCCTGGTTGGGAAAACAGGGAGGGACTTGTAGAATTTTTGCATCATCAATTCACGACAACTAATTTTATTGAAAATAGTCACTGCCTTTCTTCTCTCATTTCCCAGATAATCAGTGCAACGGGCAGCCTAAAAGTTTAAGCAGAGGAGTGATTCAGTAGTGTGCTGGAGCCAGCTGTACCAGCTTTCGAGAGCTGGTTGTTATATTTTCAGGAATTTTTTGTCAGCTGTTAATCATGGCCAATATTATAAACTAAATTATTTACAAACTTACTATTAAATATTTTTAAAACAAAGGTAATAAATGCTCAGAACTTCACTTAATTATTTTACTATTTTTTCCTATTTTATTATTATCTATGCTTTATAAAGTTATTTCTTTCTGTTCTGTGTATTGGACTTACTATATAAATGTGTGATACAGCATTTCTAACTCTGCATTTGGAAATGTTATTTTGGTAGTTTGAAATCATCCGTGGTGGAGAATTTATACTACAGAAATTGGAAAACCCTACAAATCAGGCTTGATTTATTTTGTTGATTGTCCAATCTTAAGAAAGTGATGGAAGAATATTTAATAATAAAGATTAAATTTAAAAGTGTTAGTTTATGAATAACACACAAAAAAAGAGGAAATATTTTTTCAATACTTGGAAACTATTATCTGATCAGCAAGGAAGCCACTCCTATCATTGACAAATGAGTGTAGTCCATCATATTCTTTGTTGTTTCACTTTTATCTTGCTTGTTAATGTAAAGAAAAATCAACCAACATTCATGTTTGAACTTCAGTGGCATGAGCAACTTCTTTGCTGAAATGAATATTAATCAAATACTTATGTGTTGTCCATTTCTGCCAAACTTGGATGAATTGCAACTGCAGGTTTACTATGGATACAAGAGTTTGGCAAAAATCAGAGGCCATTCTGTGAAAATCAATGATCTAAATAGAATTTACTATAAAGGATGTTGCATTTTATTTTAAAAAATAAATTATATGTTATATAGCCTTTATATCAGTAACATTTATAATAGAAAAATAGATAGTGCCCCTCCCAGCAGTTGTTAAACATTTATCAGCACACTCAAGGACATAATCTAATTCGTTATTTGAAAAGATCGTTGCCCTTAATAATGTGGAGCCTGTGTTGTAGGGGCCAAAAGAAGAAGCAGGGAGCAGTGAGGTAGCAGGTGCTTTCGTCCTGGGAAAGACTGAGATTTGTACTGGGGTGGTGGCAGCGGAGGTGGGAAGTTATGGTTGGACAGCGGAAGCATTTTGGAGGCCAAAGGAAAGCAAACCAGTCATTCGGCAGTTCTACAGGAGAGATGGACTTTCGGGAACTGCCTAGCTAAGCCTGATGAATACTAAGAGGGCTCAATGGTTGAAGGAAGTGAGTGCACAGAAGCTGCACCTGAGAAAAGGAGTCAGGAGCAGCATGTAAGGAGGAGGCCAGAAAATATAAGCTATTCTAGAGTTTAAGTAAATATCTTTGAAGTACATGGAGAAAGTTAGGCTTCATTGCCTGGCTGTGGTGGCGGGGAGGGAAACTCCAAATACCAGCAACATGTCATAACTGGAACTCACATACCCACAAGTTTCCTTACTCATCTAGAAATCTTACTAAGATTTTTGCCTATATAGAAGGATTATTCGTTCATCATAATGCCTTGATCCTGTCCCAAATTAGAAATTCCTTTTTCTCGCATTGCCCATTTTAATTGTGAAACTCTCTCACTCAATCACCTCTGCTACACAGATAGCGCTGCCTCTTTTTACATTTCTCATGACCTCGTTCCCAGTTTTCTGTGCTATGTCATAAAGAAGACGCTACCATAAGCCACCCTACTGTATTGCCTATTAGTTATCAGAAAGTTTCTGGCTACTAGTGCTCTCCCTACTTCCTCCCTTACAATCTACAACCTATACTCCACATTGCAGGTTGTATGTTTGGGTTTTAACACTTTGCAAGAGAGATTATTAAATTTTATGGAACTTTAAAAGTAGTTAATGTTTTATAAAAGAAAGAATTACCGCTCTCCATTTACACCCCCTGCCCCCTCAACTCCAATAACCAGAGAAAAGACAAGTTCTCAACTAAATAGCTACCAATGACCAACACTTTCAGGACTCAGTATGGATATATCAGTTTGGTTCACTTTGGTCTTCTGATAATTAGTTATTTTACGGATGCTTTCACTTAACCATGCAATCTTTAATAGAAAGGACTTCCCCAACTAATTTTCTCTCCCATTTACTTATTCCTTCAGCAAAATGTAATTTCTTCAAAATAGCAACTATTACATGTTAGGCCCCACTGTAAGGCTGTGGGGATATAACATGGTCATATACAATCTCTACTCTTGAGGAAATGGAGACAGATACAATAACAAGTCATTACTGAACAACCCAGGCTTGTGGAAATGTGGTGGTAGATGCATAGGGCATTACATATGCCTCACGACATCACTGAGCTGTTGAAGGACAGGGAGGCAGGTGTGGGTACCGGCATGGTGGTCGGGGAGGGTTCCTAGGTGAGCATGACTGATTTGAATTATGAAAGGTCTCCCTTCGGGTTATTTATTTATTTTTCATGGAAATAATGCTCAGAAAGAAAATTTGTCATTACTATTCTATCAGAACTTTTTTTTTTTTTTTTTTGGGACATTTAAAAGAAATGCAGTTAAAGCAAAGAGAAAATACTTTGAATTACTGAAATGTCCAGAGAAGTTTAGTCTTGGGCAGGCTCGATCCAAGGGCTCAAATGGTATCCAAATGGCTTGGACTCTATCTCTCAGCTTTATTTTCCTCTGTTTTTGCTTTATTCCTGGGAAGGCTACCTCCACTCGGTGGTCTGCAGCACTTGGATTTAAAACATCCTACCAGCTTAGTAACTTGGATGAAAGAGAGTTTTTATTTCCCGGTAATTTTGATGGGTGTCCCTAGGAGGGGCTTCATTGATCTAGTTGGGCCACATGCTCATCTCATGACCAAGGGATGTAAGGAATTTGTACTCTGATTGGCAAAGCCTAGGTCAAGTGCCCACCACTGACAATTAAGAGTGGGATACAATTCAGAGAAAGAAAGAGAGAGGGAGGAAGGGAAGGAAGGAGGGAGGGAGAAAGGAAAGGGGGAGGGAGACGGAGAAGGAGAGGGAGAGAGAGAGAGTAAGAGAGAGAGAGAGAAGATGCTCCCACAAATAATTAGGCTTTTAAACTAAAGTAGGAGAAAAGGGATTCTGGCCATGCCAAAAACAACAGATGTCCACTATAATAGCTATTTATCGAAACATTAACAGTGACATCAACATCATATTTTACATTTTAATGAAATTAGTCATGACCTAAAATGTTTGTCAGAAAGAAAAAGAATCCTGGAAATTAAGTATAGTTGTTACGAGTCCTACTGATTCTTTTCCTTACTTTAATAATAAGAGTGTGGATTTGTACTTAAAAATTTTCAAATAGTACACAAATGAATTGACTGCTGCTTTGCAGAATTAGTGCTTCTATTTAATCAGGCCCTTTTCAAGTGATGTAGTGATGTTTACAATGTATAGGCCAGTTTTATAGTCTTTCACATAAGGAATTTGTCTCGCTTGACTGTGATTCCACAAACATGATGGGGTATAGAAGGCTGCTGCGAGCCTCTGCCTGCTTATTCTGCTCCTTCTGTCTTGACAAGCTGAATGTCATGCAAATGTCTCCAGCCTGGGCACTGGGCAGGCAGGAAGCCAGAACCAGTAATAGAAGCAGGAGGCACTCCATGAATATTTGCTGATTAATTTTAGCTCCATAGGCCTGATGGGTTTTCCATCCCTATAATTACCATCAGCAAATAGTTATTGAATGATGTCCAGCATATTTTTATTTCTCTTTCCTTGTTCTTGATTTTCATTTTCTATTTTATCTCTCAGTGATGTCATCACATGTGTTTCTGTTCATCAGACTACCAGAGCCTCCTTGATCAGTTTCTAACTGCTCAATTTTATTCCACCAATGTGATACCTATATCTATCTATCTATCTATCTATCTATCTATCTATCTATCTATCTATCTATCTATCTATCCATCCATCCATCTATCTATCATCTATCTATCTATCTCTTCCTAAATTTATTTTTATTATGAATAGTTCAGGACTTGTCAGGAATTAGTGAAAGGATAAATTGTGGGGAAAAAAGAGAAAAGAAATAGGTTATTGAATGGCTATTCTGTTCTTACATTCGACATATGCTTTACAAGTCAATCTTTTTTTTATTAGAAATAATGCTTAATAAGGCTGTGAGTCCTGACTGGGTCGCTCTAAAGAGCAAATGGAGAGCAGTGAGGAGTGAGGGAGGGTATGAGTTATGAATATGACAAATGGGGAAAGATTTTACAAAAGGAAGATTGGAGGCTCCCAAGAAAAATGGTTATCTTTGTGTGGATGGCCTTAGCAGAACAAAACATAACTTTCGATATCACTTCTGTCTTAAAAATTCTTTTAAATAATACACGATAAAAAAAATGCATACTTATTTTAAAAATCCAAACATATAGAAGGCAGAAATACATAAAGTAAAAAGTAAAAGCTCCTTCACACAATTCCATTTTGCAGATGTCACTATTTTTAAGAGTTAGTATGTGTTCTTCTAGACTCTTTTTGTCTATGAATGTATATGTGCAGGCATGCATACACATACTTAAAGTTTTTTTAAAAATGGGATTTTACTATACATATTCTTCAACTTTATTCATTACATGTTTTTTGACATCTTTTCATGTCAATATTTTCAGGTAATACCAGCACAGTATTTCTATTGTTTAACTATATTTTAATTTATTTTTTTGTTGATAAATATTTGTTTCTAATTTTTCACTATTCAACAGGAATAGCTGTGCTGTAATGAATATTCTTGTATGTATATCTTTATACCATTGTGAAAGTATTTCTGTGGTATAGAAATACTCAGGCAAATGTAATTCATAACAATCGTTAAGCACCAAATTTACCACATTAATGGGCTTATTAAAAAATGCTTTTCCATTACCAGCTCATTTTCCACTTCCATTTTCCTTTAGGCAGTCTAGAAAAATTTAATTAGAGGAGTCATGGACAGCTCTGCAGAACAGGCTACCACCTGAAGATCGCTGTGCCTTGCTTACGGATCCAGTTTTGCTGAATCCATCTTTATGTTCACTATATTATAAATTTAAGAGGATTGGTTTACATGTGAACTGGGAAGTGTCACCTGCAAGGGATTATTTAGGGATACCACAATGCTTTTGATGACCAACCTCCATTCTATGAGGGTACCAAGTATGTCCTTGATCATAACCATATGATGGAGAGATACCGTTTTTGTCTGTCATGCATCTACTCTCCACATATGGTACTAAGAACTCAATCTTTCTTTGGAAAAATATCCTTTCCCCAACTTCAGTCCATGTGTGGTGGTGGGATTAACCCTATCCTGAAATCTGTGGACATGCCAGGCCTGGCCTAGTAGAGTCTTAGTTCAGAGATGGGCACGTCACACTTCATTCTAGGATTTCTGGGACGATCAGAAACTTACCCTTTTCAACAAGAGCAGTTAAGCTGATAAGATGCAAGTTTGGAGCAGTTGTATTCTACCATTTAGGGCCTCCATCAGAATGAGACTGATGAAAAAATTCAGAAAGCAAATAGATCTGGAGATAGACAGATTCTCTATTATATAAAGTGAATGTCTAGCTCTTGGGGCTAGGGCCGCCCCTAGACTTGACTATTATTACACATTCCGATAACTTTGTTTTCAGTCAGTTTGAGTGAACTCTTTAACACTTGTGTCTGAAAAGACTCTGACTTAAGTAACAGCCTAAAATATGGGGTGCTGCTCCTTCTGGAAGAGAGAGGCTGGCTAAGATTACTAGGCATCTAGGGTGACCCCAAAAGAAAAAGGGAAGCCAGAAAGAGAAGCCAGTTGAATGCCTAAAAATAAACTTTACCTGCTTTACGAGTTTGTCTAGAGTTTCCTGTTAATGATTAAGTAGGTGAGATGGTCAAACTCCTTTATTTAAAAATACACCTACATAAATGAGAATATCTACCTTTAGTTAGTTCACTTCTTCCAACTACATCTGCCTCAGATTTTCATCTTTATTAATATAGAAATTGCATCTCTATTTTATGCCATACTGTAAAAGAAAAACAAAACAAAAAACAAACAAACAAACAAAAAAAACCGAAAAAAATCCAAGACTCTGGTAATCCTTCCAAAGAAATATCTTACCTAGTTTCCCTTTAGAGCAGCCTAAATTATTACTCTGCTTTCCTTATCGATCCAACCTTATATTTTATTGCTTTGTTTATAGTAGGCTTGATAATATATTAACTTAAATACAGTACCTAGTGAAGTATTAAAATATTTTAATATCTTATTATTTGTGTTTTTGAAACCCAAACCTGATAGCTGAAGGGAAAACTTCACCAATGTGAAAAACCAATCGCTTAGTTGAATTAAATTCATAGTTCTTATACAAATATTGCTACTATTTTATATATGTATACTTTATACTGTTCTCTCATTTGTAGCAGGGGAGTAAGATGTGGGGGTAGATAGGGATATCATTAGTTGGATTCAATAAACATTTATTTAGTTATTAATAGCTCCAGCTCAGCCTGAAATAGGCTTGAGATTCTACTTCTAGTAGACACATGTCTTTAGGCAAGTTACTTAACCTTTCTGATTCTTAATTTCCTTACTGGAAAAATAAATGTAATAATGGTATTTGCTTCGTAAGATTTTTATAAAGATTAAATAAGCTATTCTATAAAAAATATTTAGCACAGTCTCTGACAATTCATAAGAGCTATTATGATACATGATTATTGTTGTCACTAAGCCCTGTGCTAGTGACTGGCAATGTAAACAAATCAACAAATGATCATCATTCCTGCAGAAAGTGAGATGGACATGTAGTCACACCCCAGTCAGAAAGGTCTGTCTCTTTCTTTCTCTCTTTCCTTCTTGCTTATCTGTCTTCCTGCTCCCCTGCTTTCTTTACCATCCCCCCCCTACCCCAAACATTATACTAGCTTCCTTTAAACTAAACCACTTTCCTCCTTTTATCACGGATTGTGAAGTGTGGCTCATTGAGCACCTGCTGGAAATTCTGTAAAAGAAACTGAGCTGCTAGCTAGAAATTTTCACTATATGATTTACCAGGCTCCTCAAAGCTTTGGGGTCCTATAATTCTATAAACCATTCAAGTTACATACCGTTGTGGGATTTGATCCTTATGAAACCTAAGAGAACCATACATTTTCAACAGCCAGCTAAGTGTGCTCAAATAAAGATATTTAAAAACATAGAAATTGATCATGTGCTCTCTAAACAGCAAAATTCTACACCCCAAAGAAATAAAAGCCAAGAGAAATGGAATGATTTGTTTGGAGTCTCACTTATTTGCCAAGGAAATCAAAATGAACATACAAGCTTTCCTCACACACTAAACAGAGTGGTATATAATCTTCAGACGTCAATATTTACCTTTTATGAATTTATTGCTGGCCATGTGTTAACCCACAAATTCATTTGTTTACTTATATCACTGCCCAAAACCCTTTCACTTCACCAACGAAGTTTGTACAACACAGTGATAAAGCACTGAGTGAGGGGACAGGAGACGGGGTTTTAGCTTTGGCTTTAGGACCCACCCTTTCCTCCCCACTCCACCCCCAACTATGAGATCTTGGGTAATTTCTTTTTCCTCTGTTTGACTCTCTTTCTCTGCCCAGGTCTCTGGACTTTCACTCCTCATCTCCCTTTAACCCATGCAGAAGTAATTATGTTCCTCTCATTACCTCTAGCTGCAAAGCTTTTATTAGACAGTCCATATTTATTGGGCTTCTATTGTATGCTTATATGAAAGGCACTGGAGACAGAGATAAATTAGGTAGGCTCTTGTCCTTAAGGCTCTCCCAGTGAAAGGGGACAGGAACACAGATGACGTGATACAGTAAGTGCAATAAAAAAAATAAAGTGGTGTACAGGGTATGTCAGGAGCACAGGAGGTCAAGGGTGAAGGCAGAGATCTGAAAAGGTTCTGGAGGAGCCAGGTTGAGGCTTCAAGGATGAGCAAGAGTTGGTGGGGGTGGGCAGATACAGTCTGAGGCCTGAGGGATGATCATGCTGAAAGGAAGAATAATGTTAACAGAATTGGTCTAGACTAGGGCAGAATTACAAAGAACACAGGCTCTGATGTGTGCTCGTGACCTATTTACCTCAGTTTCCTTGTCTATTAATAGGAATAATGATTGGCTTCCTTCTTAGGGCTGTTGTGAAGATTCAATGAGATTATGTAGGCTAATTTTAGCACCATAATTGACACAAATAGTAGCAGTAGTAGTTACTAGCAATAATAGTAGTAGCAGTTCCAATTCACTATCACTTACAATGTGTTATTACACCTGTTCCTTTGTCTCCTCTCTCTCTTCCAAGAACACAGCATATTCATAACCTTCTATTAAATATATTAAGTTTATAAATATTTTTAATGATAACACCCAAGTACTTAAAGCACTATGATAAAAAAAAAGAGAACATTCTATAAAATATCTTGAAGAGATCATAGAAATGCAATTAATTGTAACGGTCTCCCCTAGATTAGTAGTTCTCAACTGGGGGTGACTTTTGCCCCAGAGAACATTTGGCAATACCTGGAGATATTTTTGGCTGTCATAGATGGAAGTGGGGAGTCTGTTGGCATCTAGTGGGTAGAGGCCAGGAATGGTGCTAACCTCCCTACAATGCACAGGACAGCCTCCCACAACAAAGAATTACCCAACCCAAAATGTCAGCAGTGCCGAGGCTGACAATCCCTGCCCTAGATGTAACCCACGCAGTGCTTGCTTTCAATAATCATCAGGAAACACAGTAGAGCAATGCTCTTAAAGATCCCAAGTTCAGCTGCAAAAGTGTATCCTTTGGACACTTTACATTTTCATATCTCCTCTGAAAACAAAAGTCCTTTAGAGTCCCTGGTAGCATCATTCAAACTCTTCTTGCTACCAAAGTAGTAGAATTAAAAAAAGAAATCATTTTCCCCTCCATGGATAACTCAAGACAGACATCTTCTTTTTTAGATAGTGTTTTTAATGATATTCACCCAAAAGAGACTCAATTAGCCCTAATTAGGGAGTCTCTTTTTGAGGAGCACAGAAACTCGCAATTGTCTTGGCTTGTCTCCACTGCCACGGGGATACAAATGAATGGCCGTCCAAGGCCTGCTCCTGCAGCCGCTGGAGGCATAAGCACCCTTGGGTTCTCATGGTCTTGCCAACACTCCTGCCGGGGCTGGGCCAACAGCAGAGGGGCTCAGCAGAGCTTGCGTGCTCATTTTTCTCAGACGAGACTGCTCCATGTAGCTTTTCTGTAATGTAAATGGGTCTCATCTTTCATTCCTGCTTCCCCCCACCCCCTCTCTTCTAGAAGCAGCAAAATGGTTGAGAGTATTTGAGCTCTGGGACAAACCTGCCTGGGTTTGAATCTGGCTCTGCCACTTGTTAGCTGGGCGACTTTGATATGCTTTTTAACCTCTGTGTGCTTCAGATTCTTTACCTGCAAAATAAAGGGGGACAACAGTACCTGCCTCATAGTACTGTTGTAAGAATTAAGTGAATTCTTATGTATAAAGCACGTAGACCATAGCCTGGCACATATAAGCAATAAATAAATGTTAGTGGTTTTTCTTATTATTTATTTTTATTTGCTCTTATGATTCATTCATTTGCTCATAGGATACTCTGAAGTAGACTTCAGGTATGATGTGGACTTGGTAGAAGGTACATGTTCTTGCAGGGTATGCAACACAGGCACGGCAAGGGCCAGCTGAAGTGGTATTCATTGTTTGGTTAGTTCTCCTTCTTGGTTAGACTACCGAGAGCTTGGTTTTCATTTCCCCTCATCTTTATTAGTACCCAGTTTTCTCTTACTTTTCCTAGCTTTTCCTCCCAAGTATGAAATCTCACCCAACTCTTCCCTGCTTTGCCCCCCACTCCCCACATAGTGTTTTGTTTGTTCATCCCTTATAGTGTTGCTTTCCAACTGAACTGTCCATCAAATCATTCGGAAATTGGTTTAAAATACAGATACCTGGCTACCACCTCAAACCTACTGAACCACTCTCTAAGGGTAGAGCCAAGAGATCTTCATTTTAGTCTTTTTTGTTTTGAGAAGCAGTGTGGTATAGTATTTAATAACATGACCAAGGAGCCAGACTGCTTAGGCTACTTGCTAGTTGTATGACTGGACAAATTATTTAACTCTGTTTCTCACTGTCTTCATCTGTAAAAACGGGGATTATAAGAGTACTTATCTCATATGGTTGCTGTGAGAATACATGAGATAATGCCTCTTAAAACAATGCCTGGAATATGATAAGCATTAAGTAAATGTTAGCTCTTTTCTTCTTCTCTTTTACTTTCCTTTCCCTTTTTCTTCTTAGCTATCCTCCTTTACTTCATTATTGTCTTCTCTCCTTCCGACAAATATGTATTGGCTATCTGTTCAGGACATGGGAACTCTGGGATAAATGAGATGTTATTCTAGTCTTTTGTGGGGTTATAGTCTAATGGAGAAAAGAGCCATATACACAAGTAAATCCTATAATGGAATATACTAAGTCCTCTGACAGATATATGTACAGTGTATTAGTGAAAAAGTTATTGGTTTTCTTAGGAAAGAGAAGGAGTTGATAAAAAGCTCCAAAGAAGAAGTGACAAAGTGTAAGCCTGGATGACAAAGACTTATAACAGAGATGAAATCAATCCATTCTATGTAACGAACATTTTCAAAAGTACCTACTACATACCAAGCACAGTCACAGTGTCTTTCTGAAATTATCTTCCTTTGGAGAGTTGTAGCTTCATTTTTAACTAGATGTTTAAAAAAGTTATTAACCCAGAATAGCTTAATAATCTTTAAAAAGAAAAGTAAAGTTGGAGGAATCAGAATTTCAGATTTCAAAACTTATTACAAAGCTATAGTAAATAAAATTACTGTGGTACTGGCAGAAGGATTGACTTATAGATCAATGGCTTAGAACGGAGAGTCCAGAAACCTGTATGTCTACAGTCAACTGATTTTTGCCAAGAATGCCGAGACTATTCAATACAGAAAAAAAAATAACCTTTTCCATAAATGGTCCTGGGACAATTGGGTAGCCATATACAAAAGAATGAATTTGGATCCTTGTCTTACATCTTATACAAAAATTCACTCAAAATAAATCAAAGAGTTAAATATAAGAGGTAAAAAAACACACAAAAAACCAAACAAACCATAAAGCGCCTGGAAGAAAACACAGATGTAAATCTCTATAACCTTGGATTAGGCAGTGGTTTCTTAGATATCACACTGTAAGCACAAGCAAACAAGGGAAAAATTAATCATTTAGACTACATGAAAATCAAAAACTTTTCTACTTCAAAAGACATTAGAAGAAAATGAAAAGGCAACTCACAGAACGAAAGACATATTTGCAAATCATACATTTGATAAGGGTATAGGTCCAGCATATATAAAGCACTTTTATAACTTGATAATAAGAAGACAACCTTGTTTTTTTAAAAAATAGGCAAATGACTGGAATAGATAGTTCTCTAAAGACACACAAATGGCCGATAAGCACATGAAAAGATGTTCAACATTACTAGTCATTGGGTAAATGCAAATAAAAAACATGTGAGGTATATTTTATACCTGCTAGGGTAGCTGTAATCAAAAAAGTGGAAAATAACACATGTTGGTAAGGATGTGGAGAAATTAGAACTCTCATACATTGCTAATGGGTTGTAAAATGGTGGAGCCACTGTGGTAGGTCCTCAAAAAGTTAAATATAGAGTTACCATCCGATCCAGCAATTCCACTCTTTGGTATCTACCCAGGGGAAATAGAGACATATAACACCATTATTCACAAAAGCCAAAAGGTAGAAACAACCTAAATGTCCATAAACTGATGAATGGATAAACAAAATGTGGTATATGCAGACAATAGAATATCATTCAGCCATAAAAGGGATTGAAGTACTGATCGATACATATACAACATGGATGAACCTTTAACATGTTATATATTATGTGAAAGCAGACACATATTGTGATTCCATTTATATGAAATGTCCTGACTAGACAAATCCATAGAGATGAGGTTGATTAGTGGTTGCCAGGGAGTTTGGGAAGAAGGGAAAAGGGAGTGACTGCTAATAGGTACAGGGTTTAATTTTGGGGTGATGAAAATGCTCTGGAATTAAATAGTGGGGATGGTTGTACAGAATTAAGACTATAATTAGCCCATTGAATTGTATGTTTTAAAATAGTGAAGTTTATGTCATGTGAATTATATGTCAATAGTAATAATAAAAAAGAAAAGAGGTTATTGAAAACCAACATATGCTCTCTGTTTTCTTTGGAATGTTGATACACTGATATACATCAGCTGAAATAATAAAGCACAAGAGTTACTCCATTAATATTTGTTTTTATAAAAAGACACACGTTCATTTTAGGTGAGAAGTAAAAGTTCATGCAGATTATAATCAAGAGTAGTCAGGGGCCAAGGCAAGGCCAAGTTTTAAAAACTTGGTTGTCAAGTCTCCTTTGACTAATTTTTAAACTCCCATATGATAATTCATCTGCTCATCAAAGAGGTACTTTGAAAAAAAAAAGTTGTTTTTTTTTTTTTTTTTTAAGATGAGGAAAAAACAGTTTTTATTAAAACTTTACGGTGCACTAATTAGTGGGTCAAATCATGTCTCATAGGTACAAGTTAGTCATTCTGAGACACGTACAAGCCCTTGCAGTACCCTGAACAGCTGTGGATCCGGGGCTAATGCAGGGCGCTGTGATGCACTGTGGCCTCCTCGCATCCAGCCTCCGGGTGGTGAAGACTCCACCGGCAGTCTCTGTTCTCTTTTCCTTAAGTGTGCTTTCACCTAGCTCAGGCTGTGGGCGGAGCATCTGTTTAGTGGACGTGGGAGTTGGTTTGTTTGTGGGAATATAATTCATAGATCATATGGCCTTAGCCTCGTTTATTAAAGCGGATCTTTCCTTTCATTTCTGCTCTCTTTTGAAGGCGTTCAAAACCTAAGACACTCTTCAGGGAAGTCCCAAGTACATCCTGGCAAGTCTAACTTTTCCAGTCCTTGAGGAGGAGTCCCGCTGTGGGAGGTTAGGATTTTCATTACTTAGCGTGACAAACTGTGTTCTAACTCACCATTTCCTTCAGATATGGCTCTTTCTTTTTTTTTTTCTTTTCTTTTTTTTTTTTTTTTAAGTGAAGACATAAATAAAGATTCTGAAGCACTTTGCATCTTACTAGGTGGGGACAATTAATCACGTTGGGGACTGCCCTGATGGTGGTGTAGAGTGGGATGGAATTACCCTCAGAGTTTGACTATGAAATTCACATAAAATGGATGCAAAATTATCTTAAAGGGACAGAATGGCAGATAAGACAACATGCAGAAAGAAAAGAGAGTTGGCAAAACAAACATCAGCATGCTTTTTCCAGCCCCATGCAGGGGATAACAGGATTTGGAAATTCCTGTCCCAGTTGGGAAGGCTATGGGGTGTGGAGGTGGATAGGGTTTTGTACCAAAGAACTCTGCGAGCTGAGGACTTGTTGGCAATACTGTTCTTATGTGAGCTGGATGCATCAGGCCATGTTAGCCTGATGACCTTAAAACTGAATTTCCCTGCCTTGCTGTCCCCCACAGATCCAATGTCCACTAACAACCTCCTGAACACATTTGCCTCCTATGTGGCACCATGTTGTAGTGGTTAGGTGCCCAGACTCTGGTTCACACCATGGGGATTCAGTTCCCCGCTCTACCACTCACTAGCTTTGTCATCATACAAGTCATGTAACCTCTGACTTTCTCTGTAAAAGAGGCTTAAACCACAGTTCCTACCTGATAGGCTTATTGTGAGGGCAGAATGAGGTAATCATGTAAAGTGCTTTATATTGTGCCTGGCACAAAGTTATTGTTAATAAGTGGTAACCATTATGATCATTGTCGTTGTTCTTCCAATGTAGGAATATCTCTGGGTTAGAAAAGTGTCCTTATGTTATGGCAACTATGTTTTCACTGACACTTACTTAGTTGGGCTTCTGACTTAACATGTTAATCACCTGAATTTTTAAGTTTGACAGAGAGGATGATGGACTGCCAGATTTGGGGTTCTGATCCTGCCTATGGATTAGCATTAAAGCCATGACAAGTTCATCAAGGTTGTCAGTGCCACTTCATGAAGCCCCTTGAGGTCTGCCTACTGGCCTTTCCCTGAGGATATCATCTCAGTTAGGGGCTTGTTTTGATTTTCCTTAGAGGAGACTCTACAGAGGAAGCAATAAAATGGGACCAGTGGTTTACATGGTGATTGAAAGCTGAAATACTGATTTACTTGAGATTGAGCTTGCGCACATCAGGTCATACCCCTTTCTAAAACCCTCTGAAGTCTTCCCTCCTGCTCTTCGGATAAAAAGCAAACTTCACTCCAGAGGCCACAAGGTCCTTCCTATCCAGCAATTTCTGCCTTTCCAACCACAAAGTACAACTCTCCCTTGCCCATCGTGCTCTAATCCAGAGGTTGGCAAACTATAGCAAAGTTTTGTAAGGTTTTGTTGCAATACAGCACGCACACTCATTTCTGTGTCACCTATGGCTTCTTTTATGTAGCAGTGACAGAGTTGGGTGGTTGAGACAGAGACTATATGGCTCGTAATGCCACTTGGTAATACCTAACTGCACAGGACCTGAAATATGAGGTCTCGTTGTGGGTCCAAGGAGAAAACGAATGGATTCAATCATCAACCAGCAATTTTAGGGGGTTCTGAAACCACTGTGGTTACCACCTCATGCCCAACGAACAGTCCCTGGGGCACACTGTAGAGCTTATAACTTCAGGGTACGTATTTTGAAAAACACTGACTTTACTAATTTGATTTGGCATTTTGAATAAAGTTACTTTGGTGTTTTGATTAACTTTGTAGCTACATGACACACACTCATACCACCGGGGATTTGAGGACATTCAACAGAAAGCCAACGACTTCAGTTTCACAGTTTCGCACTGAGTCTAAATTCACCACTTACTAATAACTAACACTGATAATTATAGTAACTAACACATGCTACGTGCATGATTGTATCTAATTCTCACCTATGAGGTAAGAGATTTTGTTATCCATTTTATAGGTGAGGAAACTAAGGAAAACAGAATTTAAGTAACTTGCCCAAGATACATAATAAACAATGAACGATGGATCCAGAAATCAAAACCAGCAGTCTGATGCCAGAGCACCAATTAATTCACTGTAGCTCTATAAGCAGATTACATGATCAAACTAATACCTCATCCCTGTATGGCAGTTTACAGTTTATAAAATCGATGAGACTATCCTCACTTTCCAGATATGTAAACTGAGAGAGGAAAAAGTTAAGTGATTTGACAAAGCTATGTATCCATTTTAAGGCAAAGGAAATACACTAGTTGCCCTTTATTCTCCGGGTTATGTTCCAGGGCCCCCAGGGAATGCCTGAAACTGCAGATGGTACTAAACCCTATATATACTATGTTCTTCCCTATACATACACACCTATGATAAATTTTAATTTATAAATTAGGCACAATAAGGGATTAACAACAATAACTGATAATAAAGTAGAACAATTATAACAATATACTGTAATAAAAATTATGTGGATGTGATCTCTCAAAATATCTTAGTGGACTGTAGTCACCCTTCTTGTGATGATGCGAAATGTTACAATGCCTATGTGATGAGATGAAATTCAGTACTCAGAAAGGTATACTATTTAAAACTTACAAATTGTTTATTTCTGGAAATTTTCATTGACTATCTTCAGACTGCAGTTGACCATGGGTAACTGAAATCGTGGAAAGCGAATTAGGATCAAAGTTAAAGCTGAGCTGTATGCCACTGCCTCCTCTATGGCACAGGCATGCCCCTGGTACCTGGTGGGCATAAATCAGAGTAAGCTATCTGGATGGCATTTAGGCTATAAATATCCCAAAATGCCAAATATATATAAATATCCCTTGAGAAAGGAATTCTGTGCTTATGTCTCACCTTAGAATGAGAAAGGAAGTGTGCGATAAAAAAAAAATTAGAAACCATCTTAATATCAACCAGTAGGAGGATGGTTAAATAAATTATATTGCATCTGTAAGATGGAATGCTGCCATCAAAAATGTTTTTTTAATTACTTGGGAAAATGCTCACAATAAAATAATAAGCATGTATATTATTTATATATTATTTATACTTATAATATATATTATAATATATATTATTTATACTTACTACTATATCTACTTATATTATTAATAATAATAATTTATTAATAATATATACTTACATATGTATATACATAAATTATATGGGTATAAACCCACATAATACTATTAAAAACATGCCTTTATGTTATTTCATGCTTTTATATTAGATTGTTTTCTAAAATATATTAATTTATGCTAAGTAACATCACAGGAAATGCATTAAAGTATTAACTGTGGCTATCTTTGGGAAGTGGATGATAGATTATTTTCTTCAACATATTTTTCTGTACTTTCCTCCTTTTTCAATGAAGATATATTACTTTTATGAGTTGAAAAGTTTCACAATGTATGTTTCACAGCATCTTTAAAGAAAGATGCTGGACTCCTACATCTCACAGCCTGCCTCCTCAGCGAGCTCCCACCCTATTTGGTAGTGTTGGGCATTTATACACAACCACTAAAAACACATCCCCACTTTGAACTTATAGGCAACCCTGAATTTCACTTAGGAACTCCTAGTTAACCATCAGTACCAGCTAAACATGTCTTGAATTCAATCATCTACAATGTTACCTGAGTATTGATGTGGGGAGGAAAAAGGAGGTTTTAGTCTTTGTGGCTTCGTAAGATTTACTGTTTGGTGTCCCTTCAGGAGAGGAAAGTGAAAAGGTTCACATGTGGTTTAGGACAACAGGGTGCCAGGTCTGATCAGGAACTGTGGATCCGGAGCTTCCAGGAGTAGACGTAGACCACAGCCTTCCCTAGTGCATTCATTGACATCTACTGATTTGCAGCAAGAGGGCTTAGAAACCCCCAGAGAGAAGAATGAAATTCTGCCCACAAACGCCCTGCAAACCTGTGTCTGAGAAACGAGGGTGCTCCAAGTGTAGGATAGATTATGGGGTGGAAAAGGTACCACCAGGGAAGAAGGAAATGGCACTGGAATTCCAATAATAAAGGCTGACTATAATGGAGAGTGGGCTACTCACTCTCTCAACTAATACCAGAACTTGTCCTGACCCAGGTACCTTAGGGGCATGTTTGTAGCATTGGAGAAAGGCACTGTGGGTGGGATTTGGAAGAATGACAACACTTTAAAAGTATTAACACATTGGGACTCAAGCAACTTTGCAGCGGGGCCCCTGGTGAGAGTACGATAGCAATTAAATCCTGTCACTTTGAATCACGGTTATATGGGCTTGGGCATGGAGATGACTCTCTCCGAGGTGATGATGGGTAGCTGCAAAGATGACAGGAGCAGAGTTTCAACCTTGGAGACGCAGTGCATCTGCAGAAGGGTCTGCTGTGACTACTTCCCTATTTGGCTTGCCACACCTCCAGTGAAAAAGCCTGACCATGAGCCCCTAACATCTGAGGTAGAGCAAATTTGCTGTGGGACTCCCAGCTGAATGGAACCCCGAGTGTTCTTCCCTCACCTTGCTGAGTGGGGAACAAGAGCTTCCAGCTTAGGCAACTGGCGGGTGTTCCAAATTCAGCAGCATTGGGCCTACAGGATTTCAGATGGCGGTGTCACAATGGTGACAACAATAGGGATGGGGACAGACTTCTAGTCCTGAGGGGCATCTTTGTGGCAGCATCGGAGCCCACGTCTGTGGATTTCCACCACACTGGGAACACTCGAAAGAATTATTTCTGAACCCCTGAATTATGTCAGCACCCCTTGGCAATTCCAGACATATTTAGGGGGAAGGGACTCTTTAATGGCTGAGATAAAGCAGGGACACCCATAATTGGAGAAGCGTGAGATGCTCGGGGACCAGTTTGTTTAAACGAAGCAAGCCAAAGGGACTATTAAAGAATCTGATTCTCCATGAATCCAGTGTATTTTTCCTAGAGTGATCTGTCTTCTGTAGCTACTTGTTATAACTATTTCAAGGAGATGCCCTTCTAGGACTTCATTTTTTTATTGGAGGAGAGAAACACGATGACATGAGGCAAATCTGAACAATATTTTACCATAGACTGAGTTTATTTTTGAAGGCCCCTCCCCTAAGGGGTCTTCTCAATCTGTCCACAGTATATTCAATAACCTCCCCCCTCCCACAACTGTTGAATTATTTGTCCCATATTTATTCTTTCCTTTCTCCCACGCTTAAGCCAGCTCTGATGGCAGAGAAGCTATCTGATAGACAAATTCACCTAAAATGACAAATGACCAATAATAGCTCAAGTTAGAGTTTCTGTTTTAAAGGAGGATGTCTGGGGTCCACAATGCCTTAACAGAAGAGAATCAGGCTAATTGTGAAATTCTTTCATCATGACAGGGCCGTTGGAGGAAGACTTTTGGGCAGGGGAGCTTCCTGGAATCTATTAATGATACCCCAAAGACAGCTCGACTGACTCATAATGTTAACTCTGATGGTGCTGATGATGGGGCTAATGACCCTTAAGCACGTGCTGCCTGAACTTCAGAATTTTATTCAACACATCCTTTCGAGGTAGGTAGAGCAGAAATGATCATTTCTAATTCACAGCAAAGATACTGAGTAGAGAAGGCTACTCACTTGCTCTAGTCTCTCAGCTAGTAATGAGTGGAACCAGGGCTAAACAGATAATGTCATCTTCATGTAGGCCAAAAGGCTAAGTGTCCAAGACAAGGGTGTCTCCCTTGGCCCTCAGGAGTATCTAGGAATATTAAGTTGTGAGGGACTTACAGCTTAGCTAAATTATCTGACCTGTAAAGCCTCTCTCTTCCTCTCACACCCCATATCCAATCCTTCAGCAAACACTGACTTTTCATTCAGAATACACGCTGAACATGACTTTTGATCATCGCCACCAGCAGACCCCTACCTGAGTCTTCATTGTTTCTCATTTAGACAAGTGCAATAGCTTCCTGACTGCTCTCTCTGCTTCTGTACCTGCCCTCTGCAGTCTAGTCTTCATACACCAGCCAGAGGGATCTTATTGAAACTAAGGAGGTCATGGCAGTCCTTGGCCTAAAACCCTCGATAGCTCCCCACCTCACTCAGAGTCAAAACCAAAGTTCACACCCTGGCCCCTGGCTGCCTTGCTGGCCACCTCTCCCGGCCACTGCCCAGTTTCTCTTCGCCCCAGCCACACTGGTCTTGCTGTTCCTCAAATTTGCCAAGCACCTTCCTATATCAAGGCCTTTCTGCTTGCTGCTCCCCTGCCTGGAGCCCCCCATATATCCACATAACTTGTCCTTTACTTTATTCAGATCTCTGTTCAAATGTCACCTCCCCAGAGAAGCCCTCCACCCCTCCTCTCTTTATCTAAGACAGCCCCCCCACCACAGCTCTCTATCCCCTATGTTCTTGTTTTCTTTATAGTATTTTTTAATCTAACATATTATATACATATATATGTATAATATATGTTATGTTATATATAATACATATATTTTAAGAAGCATCGTCTGGCTCCCTTAGCTAGATGTAAGCACCATGTGAGTCTTGTTTTGTTCACTGCAATACTCTCATTGCCTGGATTAGTCCCTGGTACTTATCTGCTGCATAAATGAAACTGAGAAACTCAGAGCAACACCTTTCTTTTTAGATAAGCCCACAAAAAATGTTTTCTTCCTTTTCAGTTTAAACTACCCAACACATGACATCAATCCTGTGATCTTTTTTTTTTTTTTTTTTCTGATGCTCTCACCTCTGGGTGACCTTTAGCAAGTAACCTGACTTCATTAGAACTCACTTTACCCAGCTGTAGAATGGGAATGAAAGTACCACCTACTGCCCTTCCCCCGACACTTTAAGGAAAGAGCCTCTGAAAAAGTCTTCCTTGTTCCTTGCCACCCAGATGAAAATTCTCATTAAGAAGTTACAGTTAAAGCCCCAGGAGGGTAGGAGCTGTGCCTTGCTTCTCTCCATTCTTGCACAGAATAGGCATTCATTAGGTGCTCATCGAAGTTAATATCTGAGGGACGTTAACTGCATGTGCTTCTGCAGCAGTCATCATGGAAGCTGGCTCCCTTTCTAATCGAACTTAGAAGTGTTGCACCTTCCTTCTTCCAGAAGAAGCCAACTGCATAATGCTTGACGAACAAATAGCTACCGCCGGTGTGTTCTTCGCTTCCTTTGAACTTGAAGCCGGGAATTTCATAAGAGGAGGAAAATTCAGAGCAGAGGATTCTTCCTCTCAGGCAGAACTTTTTTCAGACTGACCCTGATTATTACCATGACTCTCCTAATTTTGGTGAATTTTCTGGTTCAGCTCAGAGCTACTGAATCAGCAGATATTCCCCGAGTCAGACCCTAGTAGAAACGAATATGTGATGTCTTGTGCCAGGCACTAACCGATGCTCAAAAAGGATTTGTAAAATAGATAAATAGAGGAATATTCACACTCAATAATTTGTTTCTGTCTTCACCTCTTTCTCTTTCTTCTCCTGCTCCCTTTCTGTCTCTTTTGTCTTCTTTCTTCATTCATGTCCCCAGTGCTTCTCTCGGACATGTGGGCATTTTATGATCTTGCTGGGCTTGATAGATTACTGACCCTCCACAGTCCAATGATTTAGTATCAGAAGACCTACGTTTTCTCCGTTTCTCTACCATTTAAAGAAGTGTGTTGTAATTTCCCAGCAGAAGTGAAAGTGGTCAGGTTTACTCGGATGTCTGCACAGGCACAAGGGTGACAGGCCTAGGGAGCAAGAGAAGAGGAAGAGGGGACTTTTGAGGGGCTGAGAGCAAACCTCACATACATTTTGACCACCCAGGGGGAGGAAATGAAAACTTGCATTCCAGGGCAATTTTGCCATTGATTATAATTCTTTGTCATCAAGTGGGTACGAGGGGAAAATTTTTCATTTTGATTTTTATAGATTAATTTTTATTAAGTGGAACTTCCTCATTTGCCTGAGGAGCTATACGAGGATGCATAACTTCTAGTCAATTTGAAGATGAATAAAGTTATTAACATACCTTTTGTTTCCTCTAAAACACAATACCTAAATTAGCACAGCGCCCTGATTACCATCCCACACATGCATTTAGATTGTAAATGAGCTCAGTTTTAGGCACGTTTGTAACGGTTGAGCAAGTGAGAGATGTATTAGGTGGTCATATTGATACTGATGATGGTGACCTCCATAATTTTCCCATCCTAGGAATACCCACAGCAGAACCCATAATCTTGGTTTGGGCTCCAATCAGGTTTTCATCTAGTACACTTGGTGCTAATCATAGCAGAATCTTTCAAATGGATTTGTTTCCAGAAAACGTGCTTGGTACAAGTCAAATGGCAGAAACTGCAAAAATGTCATTGTTTTACATAAAGTACCTGTAGAAATTATGCCTAGAAACTGTTGCCTTTTTATCCCATTGGCTGGCCTATACAAAGTAACAGCCAGGTCAAATCGTTACCACGGTGGTAAGGATCATTTTATGGTACATTTGCAATTGTTCTAAAAAAAATTAATATGAAATAAAAGTTACCAGAATTAAGTGGTGATGTTTTGTTTAAGAAGTAGAAAACATGAACAATTCATTAAGAATATACGAAGAAACTGTCTCTAAGAAACTTGTGACTGTCTTTGCTGAAAGAATATTGTCAAGGTCTTCATCCAATTCGATGGCTCCACAAAATGTAGTTTCTTTAGATTTTAATCTTAGCTTCCATAATATCACTAATTTGTTTTAGTCTTATAGAAACTATAGGTGTTTTTCATGATCACATTTTCCTTTTTGCTTTGGTGAGTAGGAGGCTCAACACTAAATTTACAGACTATCTCTAGAGACTCAATAGAACTTTATGTTGGCACTTCTTTTCCTTTCTATTTTTTGGGGTGCATTAATTTTATCCTTGGCTTTACTTTCTTATCCTATTTTCTCTTCACTCTGATTCCTTCAACTGTTTCTTTTCTCCTTTTCTATTATATACATTCTTAAAAGCTGTTGTGCAAAGAAATGGAGCATGGATATATAAATAAATCTGGTCTCATCCAAAATCATCATCCTGGTGCTATTTATCCTATTTCGCTATCTTTTTAGAACAATAAATTTAGAATGCTGTCTTCCTTCTTGAAGTTATAAAAACAGTTTAGTTTTTTTCTGAATCAGCACATACTGAACTTAGGTTTTTTCTTAGTCTTTTAAATTATTTTTTTTTCTTCCTTTTTTATCCTTTGCCTCAAAATAAATTAATGTAAACTATGACCTTAGGTTCCATTAGTCAACTTGAGGACACACTACTGCCAAAATGTATCTTATCTTTTTTTGATAGTTCCAGGATGGATGATGAATCTATTCTGATCCATCACATTCTTTCACTCTGTCTGCACAGTAATTGCGACCTTGCATTTATATCGTTACTTTCTAATCAATTTATCAATTTATTATTTGGCCATTTCAAATTCTCTCTCTCTCTCTCTCTCTCTCTCTCTCTCTCTTCCCCTCCCTTCTTCCCACTCTTTCCTGTCCTCTCTGGCTCCCTCCCTCCCTCCCCTCCCTCTGCTTGCCTATCTCTTTCTCTTTAACTCTATTTATTCATCCATTCCTTCCTCTCTCCCTCTCTTCCTGCCTTCCATATATGTTTCCCTAGAAGATTAAAAGTAATGAAGGCCCACATATAATTAGTGTGTTAAACAGAAATAAAATCTTAGAAATCACAGAAGAGAAAGAAATAAGTACAACAAAAATCTAGTTACAATTACAATGTTAAACTCTGTCTTGGCTTTCTCTTAATTCACATAGAAGGAAATCAGAATAGATTCTGTAAGTCCTAGCGGGAGACGACTTGTATTAACATACTGGCTGTAAATACAGCTGGACTTGGAGTGGGACGAGGTAGAAAAGAAGAGGGTGGTGGTGGACGCTAGAGATTTATTTGAATATATAGTGGAATATAGATAACCAGATCCATGTTAGAATCATCCTGACTCCTTCCTTTCTTTCATACCTGACATCCAATCCATGAATGAATTCTGTTATTCCTAGTTTCAAGATATATTCAGAACCTGCTATACACTTCTTTCACTACTACTGTCATGATGCAAGTCATCATCTCTTGCCTGGATTGGCATAGCCTCCTTTAGTGCTTGCTCTTCCCTGCCCTTGCTCGTGAACATGCTCCCTTCCGTCAAGCAGTCAATAGGATCATGTCCCTCTGCTCAAGCATCCCCAGTGGCTGCTTTCCTTTTCATTTCATGACAGAGTCCTCAGGCATGTTCCCTTTGCCTGCAGAGATCCCCTCATATATACCCTTGCTTCACTCCTTAACTCTTTCAGGTCTTTGCTCAAGTGTTTTCTCAGCAGAAAGTCCTCATCATTCTACCTAAAATTAAGGCTCCTCTACCAAACCTGCCCTCTCTAGCCCCTTGCATTATTTTCCTCCAAAGCGCTTATTACTACCTAACATACTATATATTGTCATACCAATTGATTTATTGTCTATTTCTGTCCCCGCCCCTGCCACCACCCAAAACGAATTCTGTAAGGGAAGGGTGTTTTTATTTTTAGTTTTAAATTTTTATTTATTATTATTATTTATGCCTACAGCACCTGGTCTTCCTAGGTGGTCTCTCAGCCAAGTATTAACCAGGCCTGATTCTGCTTAGCTTCTGAGATCAGACATCGGGCTTGTTCAGGGTGGCATGGCCGTAGACCATGGACCGTGGCTCCACCGGGGTGCGAACCCAGGACCTTCTACGTGTAAAGTAGACGTGCTAATCGCTACACTATGGAACCATGTCTTATTTTTATTTTTTAATCTGTGTTGTTTTTAATCCAATACCCCCAAAAGTACCAGGTGGGTAGGTAACTCAGTAAATATTTGTTGAACGAATGGATGAAACTCAATACTCTCGCCTCATGGGCACAAATTCTAAACAGCTAATCTAATACAGCAGAGTGCCACCCAAAATAAATTAATAGAATGAAGCAAGGTCCCCATTGCCAAGGTAAAATAGAAAATTAAAGCAATAACCAGTTAATTAGGGCAAAGGGATTTTTTTTTAACTATTATAGGCTCACATCGAATCACAGGACTGAAAGGAAATCTGAGCTCTCGCTCAGTCCTGCCCCCTGACTGCAAGAACACTAGAGCGCACTTCATTCATGTGAAAGGGGATCTTTTCTGTATTTAAGGACATTTGGAGAAATGCTTTGGTTTTCTAGTCATTCATAATTGTTCCTTTTGCTGTTTAATAACTCACCAACCGCTTCCCCTTTTGGAAAGTCTTATCTCTAACTTAAATCACACTCACTGAAATGAAAAGCCAACTGCAATAATATCAACCTCCTGCTTTTTTTTTTTTTTTTTTTTTATCTATGACTATCTGGAGTCAAACAACAATAGAAAAAAGCACAGTATTTCCTCAGGTGTCTATGGCAAAAAATAAAAATTCTACCAAACAGTACTGAAGACTTGAGCCTTTTCCCAAAGTATCTTAAGTAATTTTATTTGAAATATATATATTTTTTCCTATTCTAAAATACAAACAACTTTCCTTACTTTTTTTTTTTTTTTAATAGGAAAGAACTGCTAGCTCATTTGTATTTTTAAAGTTTAAACATTATGAGTCAAATTCTGTTATGGCAGTGTGTTACAATTTTAAAAAATCACATGGGCAAAGGTTTTCTGGTCTAGCAGAAAGCCCATTTTTGGCTACAATATTATTTATGTTGGATATTGCTTGCAGTCAGTTCAAACGAATAGCAAGTTTTCAGTGAAACAACAAGTGTGAGAGAAGGTAGTTTAGAATGGAAGTCAGGAGACCTGGCTGGAATATGGTTCTCATTCTGTTGTGAATCTGCTGTGTGAGCTTGATGCAAGTTACTTCACCTTTCTGGGTTTGAGATTTTAAGGATCTCTGTATTCTCTTTCATCCCTAGGATTTATAATTCTTTGTATAGCTGAAATGCATTTAGCCTTAAAAGTTTTTTTTTTATTTTGATTATTCCTTTTTCCCTTCCATTCTTCCTTGCCTTTCCTTCCTTCTTTCCTTCCTTCCTTCCTTCCTTCCCTTCCTCCCTCCCTCCTTCCCTTTATCCATCCATCCATCCATCCATCCTTTACTTATATTTTGACTCTCTACTTCTTCCTTTTCTTCTATTCTTTCTCCTTTATTCTCATTTTCTTCTTTTCTTTCAATAACTCTTTCCTATTTTTTTCATCTTTTATTTATTTAATTCCTTCCTTTTCTTTTATTCCTTCCTTTTCTTTTGTCTTTGCTTTTTTCTCTCTCTCCTTTCCAGCTTTCTTTTTTCTTTTCTTTCATTCTTTCTCTTAACAGCAAGTCACTTGACATTTCGACAAATCCATAAAGTAGCAGTAATTTTATGGGCTGGTGTTAACACCTATTGTGACCAGCCAGGCATTGCAAATTGATGTGAGTGCTGATAGAGTGGCTTTAAGGCCTTGCATGGAGAGTAGCCAAGTCAGCACACGGCTATTACTTAATAATGCCTAGAAACTAACAGGAAGCCTTTTGCAAATTGCCTCACAAATTATGCAGTGCCCCCCTGCCTTCTTATTATCATCATGAAATAGATTTGTGAAACTAGGTTTGATATCCAAATTCTTTCCCTATCATAGGAAGCATCAACATTATCTTTTTAAACATAAAAATTAAAAATAAATTTAAACAGAAAATGCCATAAACAAAGAAGTATAAACAGTATCAATAATATAATGATACTCAAAGGTCTAATTTCTATAATATATAAAAGTCTTGTGCTTTATATACACACATATATGTATTTCAATAGAATATGGCAAATTTTATGAACAGATAATTCACACAGGATGAAATAAAAATAGCCAACAAACACAAGATGCTAAACCTCAACAATTAGAAATTCAGTTTGAACAGGTCATTTTTTGAAGAAAATTTATTATTTTTAACAATGTATAATGTATACTGGCCTAAAGAATAATATTAATGTACATTTTCTCTTCCTTAACTTTTAATCTCATCATGTACACCCTTAAAACATAACTTTAAAAATGCTTTCTCCCAATAAACAATTTTTCCAAATAACATCCTCTTTCTGTTCTCTTAAAAGCCTAGGCTATAGAGAAATTAGAGGGTATTTTTTTGAGTAATGTTTTATTTAATCTCAATTCTTCAGCCTGGGTCTCCAATCATTCTTTTTCATTTCCTATCCCTGCTGAAATACTCAGAATGTGAGGTATCATTCTCATTTTTCAAATGTATGTTTTAAAACTTCATGAAACTGGAAGAAATTGGGCCATCTTTGAGATCCCCTTTGCTTTTATCTCTTAGTCAGTAGTACAATGAAAAGCTAAGAGCACAGGATTTGGAGTCAGACTGAACATGGGTTTAATCGTAGCTGTGACATTTAGGACTGTGTGTCTTTGGATAAGTTACATATTCTCTTGAGCTTCAGTTTTCTCATATGTAAAATAGGGCAATACTAGCACTTTATGAAAGATAAGGTCATGGTGAGGCTTAACAATGCATGTCAAGCACTTAGCAGATGACCTAACAAAGAACCAAATAAATAGACTGTTGAGATAATGTTGGTGATGATAGTGACGATGAAAGTTTAAGGAAGGAACAGAACTGGTCATAAGTATGAAGGGATCTCCATACAGTATCTACACATTTAGAAAGAAAAAGTAGCATCTCACCTAAATTCTAAGAACAACTTTGCCACTTATTCATGCTTTTAATTTAAGTCCCTTGAAATCCCACTGAGTCAGTAAAATACAGAATGATATTTCATTCCGATGAATAGCCAAGCTGTAAAATCTTTCACAAATTTAAATATAGTGGAATGAAGGAAACAGAGCAGCAAAGAGAGTGACAACAGCCAGAACCACAGGGAAGGCCAACACGCATCCAGGTCTATATATAATTTTGACATGATATGGGTCAACATCTAATAATATTCCAAAGATGGTGAGAGGTAACCTTGACAACCCAACTGAGGCAGGTACTGAAAAAATAAGAGATTCATGAAGAGATGCAGGAAAAAATCTGTGCCATTTTCTTGGTTCACTGATGGCTCATAGCTTTCATCTTGTAGAAAATTAGCTGTAGTGTGTAAACTGAAATCTTCTTTTACTTAATCAACAGACATCTATTAAACATTTGTAAGATGCCAAGACACTGGGTTAGGCCTTGGGGATATAGAGATATTCCCTGCCCACAAATAGTTTCTCAGGAAGGAGATTCCCAAGTATAGCCAACTAGGATGCAACTTACCCCATGCAAAACCTGGCAAGCTATGGCTTATTAGTTCCATTTTATTGGCTGAAGAATCTGTGATGCAGAGAAAATACAACTGAAAAAATTCAGGGCTAAGATTTAAACTTCATTCTGCCTAGGTTTGGTACGCATGCTAAGAGAGACAAAAATGGAGTAACTTATTTTGATTGAAATAATGCTAAGAGTAAGAATGGGCTAGGTTTTGCTGCAGTAGCAAACACTTTCCAAATCTCAGTGGCCCATCACAATGAAATTTTATTTATTGGTCATGCTGCATGCCCATATCGGCTGGCAGGAGAGCCTTTTTCACAGAGCCACTGAACTCTACCATCTACAACAGGTGACCTCTTCAGTGTCAGAGATAGCATGGAAAAATCATCGAGTGCTGACTCTTAAATGTCACTGCTAGTTGCAGCTCACTGACCAGACCTCACCACACAGCCTTACCCAGAGTTGGGACTAGGGTGACAGCAATGAAGCATCTAGTGCAAAAATTTAAGGAGGTACTTATTTAAGGAGGTACTTATTCTTAGGGTCATGCAAGCACAGCATCTAGTGCAAAAATTTAAGGAGGTACTTATTTAAGGAGGTACTTATTCTTAGGGTCATGCAAGTACAGTATTGGCACTTCTGTGACTTCTGAGCACCTTACTGGTCTCACCTTAGTTCTGGCCTTGGCCTCCCTAGCTGAAAGTGGGGTAGGAAGTATAACGTTTCTTGTGTTTAGAAGGGAGCGAGAGACGGATATTGGTAAGTACTAGGAATGTCTAGTAACCTGGGCCCAAAACCTCAACTTCATCTGTGTCACTGCCTTATATTCTTTTCTCCCCACCTTCCAATCCAGGCAGTTACCAATCCTTGGGACTTAAACCAATATAGCGAAAGGGTTAATGTGCCAGGTGCTTGCTATGTGTCAGATATTATATATTCATACTTATGCTCATCAATTCATTCTTCACGGCAGCCCTATGAAGAACTTCCTGCAGATGAAGAACATCATCTGCAGATGGGGGACAACTGTAGTTAGATATGAGTTCATATCTTAACTTTACCTCTTATAAACAATGACCTAGGAGAGGTTATTCAATTTCTGTGTTTAACCGTAGTCTGAAAATATCGAAGGAAAAATTCCAGTAATAAACAATGAATAAGTTTTAAATTGCGCACCATTCTGAGTAGCATGATGAAATCTTGCTCCATTTTACCTGTGATGTGAATCATCCATTTGTCCAGAGTATCCACTCTGTATACAATACCTGCCCATTATTCACTTAGTAGCTGTCTCAGTTATCAGATCGATTATCAGAGAGGGAGATACCATATTCGCATAATTTTTATTACAGTATATTGTTAAAATTGTTTTATTTTATTATTTTATTGTTGCTAACCTTATACTGTGCTTAATTCATAAATTAAACTTTATCATAAGTATGTATGTATAGGAAAAGACAATATATATAGGGTTTGTATATATACTGTCTGTGGTTTCAGGTATCTGCTGGGGGTCTTGGAATGTATGCCCCATGGATAAAGGGGGAGTACTGTACAAAGTTTTTCCTCCTCTAAAAGTCTTAACTATATGCCACCAGTCCTTGTAGGAGCTCACACTTATTTTTATATTCTAAATTTATTAAACAAGAATGTAGCTACATCAGCGCAACCCAAGATAGTGGGAGCAAAAAATACTGATTTGCAACAAGTAGAAAATATTTATAGGCATCATCGCCAATGATTTCAAACTTATGTCATTGATAAAGGTCATAGGATTTTGTTGTTGTTTTATGTTTCCATATGAAGATTCAGTGCTGTCTATTATTAACAGATGTAGGATACAGAATGAGGGTCAAGAAATCTTTACCGATCATATGTACAACCAGGGCCACTATCAAATAAAGGGCTGAATCAGATCACCTAAGGCCACCTCCACTAGTGACCTTACAAAATGCTGTATGGATGGCAGAATAGGTAAGGTCATAAGGAAGAAAAGTATTTTAAAAAGTATAAACATATTCTCAAGCAAAGCAGAAAACCGCTATCTAAAAAAAAAAAAAAAAAGACAGTGCTTGACTGCTAATATTGATGCAAATTTATTGTAATATTTCAATTAAGAATCACCCCTTAATCAGACAAAGATGTAACATTAACTGAAGAGATAGCAGCAGTTTCCTATTGAGTTTTCTTTTGTCAGAATGTTAGTGTTTATTTTGGGTTTGCTGTGCAGAAAATATAGAATAAGTGTGAATAGAGCTTAAAGTCTGATTCCTCCTGAGAGCACATGGAAAATCACAAATGGCTGAAATGCTGAGAGACTGTGAAGACAGAGACCAGAGATGTTCTTTACAGAGGAACTGGGGGAGAACTAATTCGCTTAATGAAAGAGGAGAAGCATTCCGAAGCAGTCATTAAGGCTGAAGTCACAAGCACCACTGCACACGAAAAAACTTTGCCTTTACTTTTTTTTTTTTTTGGTGTGTGTGGAAACATCTGGCAAAAACATGTTGAAAATAAAAGAAAACTTTTCCATTTTGTGCAGCAGGATCTTGCTGTGAAGAGATGAAAACTTGAGCTAATTACAGGATGTCTGCAAAAAGGAAGGGCTAACTTTATATTTTAGACCCATTTTTCTCCCTATAGGGTAGACTGTCTAATGTAAAAGCAGTGCTATGATGTGGGAAATAAATATGGGGTAAGGAACAATGAATTGTATCTAATATATAGTACTGTACCATAAGGGTTATTAAAATAGCATTCATTTTTTACTTACTTGTATAAGAGAAAGACATACAACTCTGAGACTTGTATGATAAAGACCACAAAACTACATTTTTTTCAAGTGTAAAATGTGGCAGACCTTTTCTTAAAAATGTCCTAATACACATTTTGGGATTTTGTTTTGCATTTTTTTTAAGGCTACAACATCACAAAACTCTTCTGAAATCTCCCTTCTCAATGTCCTTTAGCTCCTTTTGCCTTTCCCTACAACTCCATCTTTATTTCATTCCTTTTTTAGAGTTCTGTAGACTCTTCAACCTGAAAAAGCAAAATAAAAAAAAAAAAAAATGTTGGGCATAGCCTGGTCCTAATCTATCTTGGAGCATCCCATGTGATCCTGTCAAGACTCTAATAATCATAGCTAGCTAGGAGGGTAAGACCATCCCCAGCCATTTAACAAATCCTGTAGACAATGAACCATTCTAAAAGGTTTAGGATTTGATCTAGGCAAAGTGATGCTAATCGCATTGGCTTCCTCCTATAGGCACAAGATGCTTGAAATCATCCAGAGCGGGAATTTTCTGCAAGTCTTCTTAAGTAGCTTGAATGAAATCTGTCCACCATCCTCTGTCCAATACAAGAATCTCTCTGTCAAAAATCAGTTCTTCTCAGGCAGAGCCAATAATCTAAAAAATTTTTGGAGAATGTGCCACCTTTATTGTTCAATAGTGACATTCTCCTCTCTAGCTCACTATACTCCCTACCACTCCCTATTGTATCTCTAACATTGAGACCATGGCATCTGTCATTTACTGTCAACCTTGCAATGTTGGTCTTCTTAGAGCAGAGAACTATTTCTCTATAACCTAATGTCTGTCAGAAGTGAAAAAAAATTAAAGAGAGCAAAAAGATTATGTAGCTTTTCTGACATCTGACTGTTTCCTGTGAGGTTCTGATTTACAGTCTTTGATTTACAGGACTATAGTCTCTGTGAGGGAGGGCCATGACCACACCTGTTTTTGCCCATTATTTTTCCTTCTCCCAAACCCTAGAACTGTTTCTGGTGCCTAGAAGATGCTCAGAGAGGAAGGCACTGACTTTGGCCATGCCTTGTTTTAGGTCAGTGGTGCAGTTTATGACACAGTTTTGCCATCTAAGCCTGATAAAGGACTCAGCTTTCCACTATGCCTGTTAGTGCTGCTGGCTTAAGCAAAGCCATTTAAATGGAAGTTCTCACTGAACCTCTGGTTTAGAGATCCTAAAGGAAACCCCGCTCCCAAATATCTCTCCCATTAGCCAGACATCACATGGTATTTACTGTACTTAACAATGATAACAGCAATGGCAAACATAACTTACAGGTGCTAACCTTATGCTGGACACTTGCTGTACAAAGTGCCTTGCATACATTCTATAATATAATTTTCACAATTCTCCCAGACAGTAGATGTTGTGCTCATTTTATTGGTGAGGAAAGAGAGGCTCAGAGAGGTTATATGTCCTAGTTAGTATAACACCTACATGATTACTAAGTGGAAGTATTGTTTTCAGCCCTGGCTGTCATATTTCAAAGACCAGACTCATAATCATGCTCTGTTCTGCTGCCTGCTCCTTCCTTAAGGATAGAGTAATTTAGTTAGGAGAAGGCCATACATTGACAGGTATTACTTAGTTTGACTCTGTCACTTATGGAAAACAAAATTGGATACTTTTTGATTTGATTCTTCCAACCATTCATTGATATGAGGGCCAAGTATTGTATCCCCACTGCGTGATTGAGAAACTTGAGACTCCCCGTGGGACATACAGGTTATAAGAGGCAGACTGCTCATCTGACTGGGTTACCATATAGTATGCTTTCTACTGTAAGGGGAGAAAAATCTCCAGGATTTGAGACAGATTTTCTGTTGAATGTTTTCACCAAAGGATGAGACTATGTGAAGCATTTTTGCACCTAGTCCAAAGTGGTTTAAGGAGAACAAATTGGTGATTAGAAAAATATATGACTAAGGTCAATGCTGGTCTTGCCTCATCTAGGTCTGCCTTTCTTAAAGGCTAAGGCAAGTCTCTGCCTGCTAGCATTTATCACCCTCTAAACTAGCAGCCCTCAGCAGGGGTGATTTTGCCCCATAGGGACATTTGACAATGCTTGGGGACATTTTTGACTGTTATAACTGGGGCTGGGTGGGTGCTACTGGCATCTAGTGGATAGAGGCCAGAGATGCTGCTAAATATCCTACGATTTATAGGACAGTCCCCAGCAACTCTGATGCTGAAAAATATTCTGGAAGAATTATATGATCCAAAAAGGCCTGCTTCGAAGCAATGTTCTGCTTATTCATTAAGAAAAAGTTTTATTCTCTCAAAAAGTATAGAAAAAACAGACAATTCAACAGTCAGAATATCTAAATTAATCATATAAAATAGGATGTGTAGCAACATTAAAGGGAGATGTTCTACTTACTTATTTGAATATGATATTCAATATATTTCTCTCACTCCCCAATAGGAAAGACATGTATAGAATCTTAAATTAAAAAAAAAAAATCCAATATTTTGAAAACAAATTATTATATAACAACTAATAAAATATCAACTGGAATCCTTTTTCTAAATAACCTAGAACAAAACAGAATGATGCAGCTAAGCTTTAAAACAGTGAAGAGGACCAAGTGTCTGTGTCTGGGGCTAGGAGGGAGGTGGAGGATGAGGATACAGTTGATCAGGCACTTTTTTTTTTAAGGAGGCGATGTTTAAAATGAGATCCGTAGGATTAATGAGTAGTCTGGGGAAAACAAGTTCGAGGTATAATGAGCTATCTCATAGATTCTGCTTGCTTATTCTTTTGGCTCAGATGTAAATTTATGTTGCATATAGATTTTCACGCCTTTTTGGCTCCTGCTACTTCTGCTTAGAGACTTATTCTCTAATAGTTCTGCCTTCACATTCATAAGGGAGGGAAGGTGATTAGGTAAGTTCGTCTATTCACTCTTAGCTTGTGAGTTACTCCTGTTTCTGCAACTAGAGTCAAATATCTTGTTGGGCAGAAGCCAGGGTCCTCAGACAACCATGATTTGCATGTTGTAGAAGTCTTCCTGGCTATTGCCACAAGACAATCCCTCTTTCACATGGACAAAGATGGAGTTTTGGACTGCGTGGTAATACAACCCTTGAGTGATTGCACTGTTATGTATTATTTACCCTAGTTACAATGAGAGGTAAAGGAAAGCATGAGATAGTCTTCAACATCTTCATATCTTCTCTATATAACTCACTTTGGATACAAAAGAGAGAGAGGCATGTCTCACTCCTACCCTTCTCCCCCATCCCCGGCCACCTGCCATCTCCACTGAGCTTGACCGTAGCTGGACCTCTTTGTGCTTCCTAAAATAGGGGATGGTCTTGTTTGGACTTCTCAAACAATTCAAGAAAGAAACTTTATAAGAAGAATCTTAGAAACAGTATGGATAATATCTTATTATTTAATATTACCTTCAGTAGAAAATAAAAAGGACTTTATTGAAAAATACTTTCAGATGATTTCTGTCTTCTAGAATTCAAAATCTTTCATCCAAGTCTTTTTAAAAAACTAATCACTTAGTTTAGGTTTACCAAGAGAAAGAGTCTTACTTTGCTGTTTTAGGCCGTGAATTACCCTAAAACAGAGAGTGATGCCATCTGATATTTCTTTTGTATTCACCGCACAGCAGAAGTTGAATAGAAGGTGATGCCCGAGAAGACTACTCCATAAGTGCTTTTTGATGAGTAAAGGAGGGGAAGCATCAAGTCTCAGCCCTGCCTATCTCTTTGAAATTTCACTGCTATCCTCTCCCAGGATATTGTTTTATTTTTCTTTCGTAGCACTTATCACACATTCCACCGCCATCAATATTACCACTGTCATCATCATTGCCAACATTCAGTTTGAGCTACCTATTGAGGGCTGTTATCAAGAATGGCCTTAGCAAGCTTCTAAAAGCTTGAATGTCTTGGTCATTCATCTGTCTGTCCCTCCATCTGTCTGTCCAACCACTCACACAAATATCCAGCCCTTTAAACAAGAGAGTCTCGGTTCTCAAGTTATTTAAATTTTAGTAGCATCATTTGGACCATAGACAATGACTTTGTGGTTTGAATTCTTGAGCTACATACACGCGAGAGAATGGGGTAGAATGAGAGACAGGTGAAAGAATGTGTGTGTATGAATCTGAGTACACATAGTAGCTAGGAGGTACACATTTATTCAGCAGCTACTTCTAAAATAAGAGAACAACAAATGTGTAAAACTATTTTGAAGATTTATAATGGCTTCTCCTGGGAAAACCCCAAGGTCTTGAACAAAGACCTCTTATGAGAAGTCACAAATAATAAAAGCCACTTATCTAAAGTGGCTAAAGAAGAGAAACTACCTCAAGGGAAACATCAAGAAATAGGGAAGCACTGAGAAATATGGAAGAACTTTAATGAAAAGGAAGCAGAATGGAAAGTTGCCAGGCAAAACCCATCAAGCTTAAAGAAAAATTAGTGTAGCTATCTTACTTTTTTTGCCAAGCATAGTCTCAGGCATTAGAGCAGAAAGTAAAAGCCAGGAGGAGGAAGAACCCTGACTCTGGCCCTAAACATTTCCTTGTAGTTCCCTAGACTCTCCGCACTAACACCACTCCACTCAAACGACACTAAATCTGCTTCTGTATGAAGCCCTCCTCCATGTCCCAAAGCAGTAAAGGCATAACCTCATCTCTGCACCCACAAATCCCACCCTGTTTATCCTTGTACTAAGGATCAATTATTTTATTACATGTTATTTCCTTGTCTGAATCCTTAATCTGGCTGTGGTCTCATAGGGCAAAAATTTTGTCTAGGTCATCTTTTAATTTCTAGAGCCTAGCACGGACACCCTATTTGAGAAATGGAGGAGGACCAACGGAGAAGTTGGTGACTATATTATTATTACTAGATAGAATGTGAAACTTCAGACATTCATTCATTCATTCATTCATTCAATTGACCAACCAACAAATACTGGTATTTACTAAATGTCAATCACTGGGATAAGACGTGATGTTAGCATTTCAGGAGTGAATCCCACTTAGGGGATTCAGACTCATCAGTAGGAAAGTAGGATGCAATGTGATACAAAGAAGTAGATAGTGGTGATGGTTGCACACATTGTGAATGAAATTAATACCACTGAACTGTATATTTAGTAGTGGTTAAAATAGCAAATTTTATCTTATATATATTTTACAAAATAAGCATTTAAAAAATATATTTTGCATACTAAGCTTACATGAAGTCCAATGACAGGCAAACTGGAAATCAGAGGATATGTGCTTGGGATTATGGGGTTTTTATTGGAAAGGGGAAGGGTTAAACTTTTGGTGAAGAAGTAATGTTTTCTATGTTGTTTGGGTTGGTGATTACACAGGTGTATGCAACCGTCAAAACTCACCAAACCAAATATTTAATATCTATGCTTTTAATTGTATATTAGTTATTTCTCAGTTTAAAAGTAAGGTAATTTTTTAAAAAAAAAAGGTGAAAGAGGAGTTTATATGAGCAACAAGAGAGGCACCAAATCTTACTAAGGGGTAGGGATCAGGGTGGCCTCTTAAAGGACAGACACCTAACTATGTGCAGCATCATTTGAGGGAAGAGAGAAGAGACTCAGAGATGGGAAATGACATGTCCAAGGTCACACTGCTGGCTGATGGCAGAACTGGAAATAAAACCCAGTTTTCTGCTTCTTAACCCAGGGTTCATTCCCTAAACCTATTGTATTGATTACTGATCTCATAATCAGCCCCAAGCCCAGTGTTCCCTGATCTGCTCTATGATGTTGCATTTTCCAGACACGTGATCTTCCAAGTTAGGTTCTACCAACGAGAGGCAGTGGTGAAAAATTGGAAGGCAGGAGGGAGGGAGAGGGTGCAGTGTCAAACTCCAGTCCGTTGTTTTCTGGTGTTCCAGGTAGTAGTGACAAACATCCACTAAACTGTGAACACTGGTCCTGCAGTGTCTCCTCAGAGGTTAAAGTACTAGTCCCTTGGTGATCCCAGTGAATGGTCCTAGTGCCAAGCCCCTAATCCCTGAGTTATCAGTTCAGGCAACTCAGTACCCTTTGACAGTCAGAACTGAGATGAAGACCAAAGTCATGACTTTTTCCCCCAAACTGTGTCTTCTCTCAGTGCTTCCAAGCTTAGTGAATGACATCAGGTCACTCCCAGAAGTTACCCTAGACGCCTCCCTCTCCTTCACTCTCTCTATCCAAAACCAACTATATCCTGATAATTCTGCTTCCTAGAAACCTTTTACATATGTTTATCTCTTTTCTCCACTCCCACCCTAGATTAAGCTACCACCATCTCTTGCCTGGACTTCTGTCATAAATACCTAGCTACTCCGGCGTTCACTCTGCCCACCTTGTCGATTATTTATTCTTCTTTGATTTAATGCAGTTTTTAGCCAATGAATCAGGAGACTTGATGTCTAGTCCCAGCTCTGTTGGTATCCAGTACAGTCTTTGGCAAGTCAGTTAATTTTTACTGGCTTTTAGTTTTCCCATTTATAAATTACCAGGATTTCTCTCTCTCTCTCTCGCTCGCTCTCTCTCTCTCTCTCTCCACACACACACACACACACACACACACACACACACACACACACACGCACACACACACACACACACACCAATGTTCTAATAATCAAGGAAATCTTTATAGAGAAGATAGAACTGGACCTGGACACCAAAAAATGAGAAGGATTTTAACTTGTATTTCAAGTAAAAACCCATGGCCCAAAGAATAGGTAACATGTCCTTATGTGTTCAGGAATAGCACAAAGATAGCAAACAGCTGATAACTATATCATAAAGTTGATTTCTTAGGATATGTGAAGAGATGGCCTAGAACAGTGTTCCTTCCCTAATCTTCCTCATCTTATCAAATGGCACCACCATCTATGAAGTGCTCAGTCCCAAATCTAAGCATCATCTATGATTCTTTGCTTTTTCTCCACCAACCTACATTCAATCCATCAGTAAATCTTCTTGACCCTATGGCCAAACCTCGTCAAATTGCTTCCCGCCTCCTGCTTCTCTCCTCTGCTATCACCTAAGTCTACGACACCATTGCAATGGCCTCGTTGGTGCGTTCTCTCTTTTCACACTTGTCCACCTTATGTACATAAAGCAGCCAGACTAGTCGTTTCTCTTATTTGCTTAAAACTCTCCATTGACCTCCTCTTGCACTTGGAATAAAATTCAAATTCCTTCCCATGACCTAAAAGGCTCAGAATGACTTGCCTCCTTTTGTGGGTGCTGTGTTTTATAGCCCAGATTTCCTTTCAGGACAGAAGGACTTATGCTTCCAGCTGTTGGCAGTGCTGCTGCCTGACAGCCCTGCCCTATCGGCCCTGCCTGTCTGAGAGTAGCCCATATCCACTGAGTGTCCAACGTGGAGACACAAAGGCTATTCCCCCTTGTCCCAACACTAACGGCCCATCTCAATTCAGAGCTCCCTGCGGGGTTGGCTGACGTCTTCTTGTGACTGCGCCAGGCCAACTTCTCCCTCCACCCACTCGTACTTCCTCCTCTTCTCTCCCTAGTGGTGATCCCAAGACACAGGGAACCCAGCTGACAACAGCCCCTGTGTAACTCGTGTGCCACTGTTCTCCTCCAACACAGTCACCTCACACTTCTTTCAGTTCTTGCACTGCCCCATGCTCCTTCTGATGTCATAAAGTTGATTTCAGTCCCAAATCTAAGCATCATCTATGATTCTTTGCTTTTTCCCTGCTTGTTCCCTCTGTCTGGAAATCTCTTCCTGTTCTTTGCCTGCTTAGTTCTTACTCATCCTTCAGAGCTCAGGTCAAATGAGATTCCTCAGGAATTCATCCTTGATCTGTCAGACTAAGACAAAGTCCCTGTTATGAACTCTCATGACTCGCTATCCTTTTTCTTGGCAATCACCTCTCATCGCATGTTGGACGTCTACCTTCCCTCCTAGAACATAAGCTTCAGGAGGGTAGTGATTTTGTCTGCTTTTTTCACCATGTCTGCTTAGCACTGAGCAGATTGCCTTACATTTAATAGATACTTAATACATTTATTAGACTTATTTGTCGGATGAGTGAATAAATGAACGATTTCATTCCCTGTCTTGTCTCTTAGTGACAAGCAAAAAAAAAAAAAAAGTAACAAGAATGGTTTTTGAGTAATTGTGGTTGAAATAGCTTGTTTTTCCTACTCCCGAGAAAACAAACAAAGAACAACAAAAAACGACAACCAAAAAAAGCAAGAGCAGCAACTTAAACAGAAAAGGCATCTGGACCACATCCAGAGTGAGAAATATGAGTTCCTGGTTAGAGCTGCGATCAGCTGAGGCTGACTGGTAAATATTTCAGCCAATATGATAATGAAAGTCTAACTTCAGGAAAGATTAGCAAAGTTCCTTCTTTGTGCCCAATAGGGAGTTAAGTGTGTCCCCAAATATGCAAAATGTGTCAATTAAATTAGACTCGATT
>NW_011888915.1:1938308-1938650 GCF_000151845.1 Pteropus vampyrus
CCCAAATATGCAAAATGTGTCAATTAAATTAGACTCGATTCAAGTCAAGAGGCATCTGTCTTTTCCTTTAAAACTCTCAAAGTTTCCATTTTTACATTGAAATCCTCCATCTTCTTGGAATGTGATCTGGTGTACAATGAAACAGCCAATGTAGGAAAAAACAAAAAAATGAAGTCCTTTCTAATTGGGACTCAAAATCTAGACACCATAAAATAAAAGATTAATAAATTAAAGAATGTAAAAATTGAAACAATTTTGCATAGCAGAAACCCAATAAGCAGAGACACAAACGACACACTGGGAAAATGTAATTGCAACTTAGATTACAAAGTGTTTGTCTCT
>NW_011888915.1:1938700-1940850 GCF_000151845.1 Pteropus vampyrus
AAACAATTTTGCATAGCAGAAACCCAATAAGCAGAGACACAAACGACACACTGGGAAAATGTAATTGCAACTTAGATTACAAAGTGTTTGTCTCTCTAATAGGTAAGGAATGACTTGAAACCGATAACAGACCAACAACTGTTTAGAAAAATGGGCAAGAAATGGGTACAGACAATTCACAAAGAAGGTACAATGAATAGCATCTAAACATATTACAAGATTCTCCGTTTCACCTTAAGAGAAACTACATCCGAGATACCATTTTCTACTTATGGCATTGGCAAAAATCCAAGTGTTTGATCCCTAATTCTTTGCCAGAGCTGTTGGGAAGCAACAAGCACTGTCATTCATTGCTCGTGGATATGTAAATTGGCAAACTCCTAGTGAGGATGATTTGACAATATCCATTAGCAATGTATATATCCTTTATTCCCCAAAACCCACTTTTAAGAATCTATCCTGCAGTTGCACTGGTACCTGTGTGAAGGGCCTATGTAAATAGTCACTCATTATAGCACTGTTTGTAACAGTAAAAGATTTGAAACAATGTATAGCACATTAGTTGATGGGACATTTTATGACTGATTTCTAAGTAGGGATTTACAAAGAGGTACAAGATACATTGCTAGTTAAAAAACATAAAATGCACAAGTGTTATGCTAGTACCTTTTATGTAACAAAGAGGGAGAAATAAAACTATATATCATGTTTTCACAGAGAACATATTTTTTGGTGTTTTCTCTTATTGGTGGTGAGGGGCATGAATATTAGGTAGAAGAGAGTGGTTGGGAGGAGACTCACTGACTACCTTTCATTATTTTGAATTTTTGAAAAATGAAAACTTATCACTGAATATTCCTTCTTAACATTTTATATTACCTTTTCAAAAATTAAATAAGAATACACAGAAGCACCTATGGAATACCATCTAGGTAACTCACATTCTCCTAGGGCTGTGGAAATAGCATAGATAGCTCCTGTGTCAAGGAGCTTGCAATCTACTGTGGAGGTCATATGTAAACATGGAGTAAAAGAGAAGGGTACTGGAAAGATAATGCCTATATCAAAATGTGAGGTGGAGAAACAAAGTGCTGAGCAAGAGAAGATTAGGACAAAGCAGTGAGGGCTAGAGTTTAAGAGGCTGACTTCTTCATAGAGAAAATGCAAGGAACTAGGTCTTCAAGACTGACCCGTTTGGGGAAGGCAGGGGACCAGGTCAGGCTCAGTTACTAAGCCCTTTTTAGGGGCCACTTTCTTTAATCTTTCCAATAACCATAGTGAAAACCATATTCTCATCATCTCCAGTTTTAGATGAGGAATGTGAGTTGCAGAAAGGTTATATAACACATTCAAGATTATTTAGATTATAAGTGGTGGGGCCAGGATTCATATCCACATCTTCCTTCACCTGTATTCTACCCTCCTCTCTCTCCCCTTCTTCCTTTTTTTTTTTTTTTTAAAGAGAGCATTGTTTTTACTGAGGTAAAATTTACATAGAGTGAAATGCAAAGATCCCAAATACTTGTTCAACTTGTTTCGTTTTGACAAGTGTATATACTTTTGTAACCGATACACCAATCAAGATATAGAACACTTTCATTAACCTAGAAAGTCCCCTCATGCCTCCCTCCCCAATGAATTCCCAAACTGCTGAAGAAAACCACTGCTCTGACTTCTATCACAATAGATGAGTTTCGTCTGTGTTGTTGAACATATCAGTACTGTGTTCATTTTTCTTGTTGAGTAGTGTTCCGTTATGTGAACATACCACATTCGTTTATCCATTCTCCTGCTGATGGACATTTTAGTTGTTGCCAGCTTTTGGGTAAGAATAATAAAGCTGTATGAATATTCCTGTACAGGTCCTCATGCAAACATATGTTTTTATTTCTCTTGAGCAAATATTTAGGAGTAGAATTGCTGAGTTATAGAATAAGTGTATCTTTAGCTTTATAAGAAATTGCAGATTTACAAAGTGACTATCTCATTTTGTATGAGAATTCCAGCTGCTCTATGTGCCCACCAAAATCTGGTATTGTCTTGATTTTAGCTACTGAGCACTTTTTCATGTGCTAGTGGCCACTTATATGTCTTTGTGAAGTAACTATTCAAGTATTTTGCTCATTTTTATTCTTTTTTGTTGTTGTTAT
>NW_011888915.1:1942410-1944706 GCF_000151845.1 Pteropus vampyrus
TGTATTTTAAACTTCTATGTTAATAGTCATTTATAATTGCTATGTCTTCCTGATGACATGACATTTTTATCATTACAAAATTTTTATCTTTATCTCTGATATTACTCCTTATTAGAACATCTTTGTTTAGTATTATGTAGCCATATTAGCTTTCTTATGCTCATAGTTTGTCTTGTATCCTTTGGCTTTCAACCTAATTTTATATTCAAAGTGTATGACTTATAGACAACAAATAATTATGTTTTGCTTTTGAATCCAGTGTAAAAATATCTGCCTCTTAATTGCAGGGTTAGTCTATTTATCTTTAATGTGCTTATTGATAAGGTTAGGTTTAAGTCTACATTTTTGCTATTTGTTTTCTATTTCTCTTGATTCTTCTACTTGTCCTTTCCTATTTCCTCTTTGGCTAATCAAATATTTTTGAATCTTACATTTAATTCCTTTTTGGCTTTTTAGTCTTTTCTCCAGGGATTAAAATATACATTGTTTACTAATGGCAGACTATTTACAATTACTATTGTGCCACTTCATATAAAATACTTGGAAAAGTACTGGATCATCTCTATGTCCTTTGTGCTATCCTTGTCATATATTTCCCATCTGGCACGTAGTAGAAACATAATAAATGTGCATTTGAATGCATGCATACCAGGTCAGGGTAAAATATCTAATAGAAAAAAATGTTTCATTATAACCTTGACCATAGTCTTGCTGTTTCCTAAGTTCAAATTTGGTGGTACAGCTCATCATTCTCAAATAACAGCTTCCTGAATATCTGAAGGATGACAGAGCAGAAAAAAGAGCAAACTTAGAGTTAAGACTCTTTGTTATGAGTTCTAGAAACACAAGTCAAACCAGTTAAGCTAAGAATGAAGGAAAAGGACAAATATTTATCAGCTTTCGTAAATGAGAAATTTAGGAATGCTATAACCAGGGGCTCAAACAATGTTATCAAGCCTCTTTATACCTTTCTCTTCTTTCTCATCCCTGTTTATCTCTGCTTCTCTTTGAGCATTGGCTTCGTTTTCTCTGCCAGAGATAGACTCTCCCCACAGGTCAGAAAAGATACTTTTGGAAACCCCAGATCTATATTTTTTCAGCTCAGCAAAATTCCAAGATTTTGATTGGCTTAGCTTAACTCACATGCTCTCCCCTCAACCAATCAGTGTATACTGAGAAATGTAATATCGTGGTTGACAAACACTGAGTCATGGGGTCTCTTGCTAGTTAGTCAGGGAATAACTGATACTCCCAACAGAGTATCATGGAATGAAGAATGAGTTCCTCAAAGTAATCTGAAGAAAGTAAATGAGAAAGAGTCTTGGACAGAAAAAAACTGGCCATTCCAGGCTATTATAATTTCTTTTCAAGTCCGGCCTAGTAGCTTCTGTATGACTTCAGCCAAATTGCTTCCCTTCTTTAGCTTCGTTTTCTTGTCTTCACAATGATCTCTGAGATTTCTTCTCTCTCTAAGATTGGAAGCAATAGCAATGTCCCTCAACAGTGGAATGACTAAATCGAAGGATATTCGTATAATGAAATACAGCACAGTAGCAAAAATGAATTAACTAATGTTACATATTTCAACATGGATAAATCTCAAAAACATGACGACCAAAAATGCAATTTGAAAAAGGCTAAGTACAGCACTATAACACTTAAATAAAATTTTAGAACACAAAATAAAAATATAAAAGCATGATTAACCCCAAATTTGAGACTGTAGCCCCTGCTATAAAGAGAGGGATGGGAATGGAAGTTGGGAAGAGTACAGAGGGGGCTTCAGTTCTGTAATATCTGTAATGTTTTGCTGCTTAAAAAAGATATAAAAATATGGTATAATATAATGAAGTGATAAAGTCAAGTGGCAGGAGTATGAGTATTTGTCACTTTCTATACTAAACTTTTTAGTATGCTTAAACTATTTCAAAATAACCATAACAATAGCTATCAATACAATACTAATTACCATGTTCCAGGTACTCATATAATGACTTTATATAAATCAACTCATTTAATCTATGGTTTAGTTATCTCTAGGAGGGTACATAGCATGACTGAGAAACTTTGAGTCACTGCACAGGCAAGTAATGGGTGCCAACTTTAGAACTATGGGATGGAGTATAGTAATGCTAGCCAAGAATGCTAGGCCAAGGTTGAAAGATTTCAAGGTGCAGAAAGACAGAGCCTCACAACTGGGCTCCAGGAAGGCCAAGGGCAAACTAGATTATTAGACGGAGGAGCCTAAAAGTAGAGAACCAAAATGAGGCTGCAGCGGAGGAGAGGAAATGAGGAC
>NW_011888915.1:1944756-1959128 GCF_000151845.1 Pteropus vampyrus
GGAAACCCCAGATCTATATTTTTTCAGCTCAGCAAAATTCCAAGATTTTGATTGGCTTAGCTTAACTCACATGCTCTCCCCTCAACCAATCAGTGTATACTGAGAAATGTAATATCGTGGTTGACAAACACTGAGTCATGGGGTCTCTTGCTAGTTAGTCAGGGAATAACTGATACTCCCAACAGAGTATCATGGAATGAAGAATGAGTTCCTCAAAGTAATCTGAAGAAAGTAAATGAGAAAGAGTCTTGGACAGAAAAAAACTGGCCATTCCAGGCTATTATAATTTCTTTTCAAGTCCGGCCTAGTAGCTTCTGTATGACTTCAGCCAAATTGCTTCCCTTCTTTAGCTTCGTTTTCTTGTCTTCACAATGATCTCTGAGATTTCTTCTCTCTCTAAGATTGGAAGCAATAGCAATGTCCCTCAACAGTGGAATGACTAAATCGAAGGATATTCGTATAATGAAATACAGCACAGTAGCAAAAATGAATTAACTAATGTTACATATTTCAACATGGATAAATCTCAAAAACATGACGACCAAAAATGCAATTTGAAAAAGGCTAAGTACAGCACTATAACACTTAAATAAAATTTTAGAACACAAAATAAAAATATAAAAGCATGATTAACCCCAAATTTGAGACTGTAGCCCCTGCTATAAAGAGAGGGATGGGAATGGAAGTTGGGAAGAGTACAGAGGGGGCTTCAGTTCTGTAATATCTGTAATGTTTTGCTGCTTAAAAAAGATATAAAAATATGGTATAATATAATGAAGTGATAAAGTCAAGTGGCAGGAGTATGAGTATTTGTCACTTTCTATACTAAACTTTTTAGTATGCTTAAACTATTTCAAAATAACCATAACAATAGCTATCAATACAATACTAATTACCATGTTCCAGGTACTCATATAATGACTTTATATAAATCAACTCATTTAATCTATGGTTTAGTTATCTCTAGGAGGGTACATAGCATGACTGAGAAACTTTGAGTCACTGCACAGGCAAGTAATGGGTGCCAACTTTAGAACTATGGGATGGAGTATAGTAATGCTAGCCAAGAATGCTAGGCCAAGGTTGAAAGATTTCAAGGTGCAGAAAGACAGAGCCTCACAACTGGGCTCCAGGAAGGCCAAGGGCAAACTAGATTATTAGACGGAGGAGCCTAAAAGTAGAGAACCAAAATGAGGCTGCAGCGGAGGAGAGGAAATGAGGACAACGGCTGAGAGGTGGACAGGTGGAGATGGACCAGCGATGTCTGAGAACTGAACTAGGTGCTTCTAAATTTGCTATTTTGTTTATGCCTCAGCAAATCCCTATATGGTAAATATGCTAATGCCCATTTTGTTGATGAGGAAACTGAGTCCCTACTTCCTACTCCCTAAGACCTGATTCCTGGTGGTGAATCTCTACTTTGGAAGGGAAACAAGTCGATGACATTTGCCTTCTATCGGTTCTTTCCAACTTGCACAGTTTCTGAGAACTTTCCTGCAATGACCTAAAAAAAATCTTCCTTATTGCTAAATATAAACCAGTGAAATTACTCATTATTAGATAGTTCTTGCCTTAAAAAACCTGCAGAGAGATTCCTGGAATGGTGGAGTAGGGAAGAAAATAGCCTCATTTCTTTAAAAAATAAATGGGACTGTTAGAGGTGGCTAATGCATTCAAATTTCAGGAGAGTGAACCCCAGATAAAACTGTGGTGTCAGGAAGTTTGCTTTGGTGGTGCTACACCTCTCTGCCCAGGGACTCCCAGGAGGAGAGGTGGTGCTTCCTAGCGGTTTCTCCTGGCAGTGATTAGCACCATCTTCTAGTGAGAACCATCTGGGAGCCAAGTCCTGTGTGTGCATGGGTGGGACAGGGTCCTACCCTCAAGCTGCCGACAGCTTAGTAATAGATTAACAGCAGGGCACAGAGAAGCCTTCACAACTTATGCTCATAAAATTAAGTTTCTGTCAGTTTGCCTGTCATCACATTACAGGAAACAGCTGGATAGACTTTAATGAAATCTTGAGGGTATGTTTGGGATAATCTGACATAAAAAGCAGCCTCTGTGGAAGACTCAAAAATTAACTTTGGAGGAGCCCTAGGAGGACATTTCAAATAGATAGGCAATTGCCTTCTATTCTACTTGAAACAGAATAGAACAACTGGGAGAAACATGACATAATAATAATATTATTAAGAACAGATAATGTTTGTTGAATGCTTACTATATGTTAATATATAATACTGTAAATGAAGATAAAGAGAACACAAACAGTAGTTCTATATATGAGCCTCAAGAGGAAAGTCACCAAGAACAGATGCCCCCAGTTATTGACACTTACGAGTAATGATCTCATTGCTTCTTACCAGGGCAAATATATGGAGTGCTCCAGGATAAGTAGCAGCAAGAATTTATTTATTTTACTATATTTAATAATTCTCTTGAGCAAGATCGAGGAGGCCCACTGCATCTACTACTACCATTAGTAATAGCCACCATTTGCCATTTGCCTGCTATGTGCCAGGCAATGAGCTACATGCTTTTACATTGATAATCTTGTTTATTCTGCACTGCAGCCTATGAGGTAGGTACTATACTGATGCCCATGTTATAGAGAAGGAAACAGGCCGAGCGATTAGCCACTAACATATGCTAGGCTGTCAAGGTAAGGATAAAATCTTCTCAAACCCATATTGGATATATGGATGACAAAAGATTTCTGTGTGATTTATGTATTTGTAAGTTTTATCAAGGTATAAAAATTTACATATACTTATTCAATAAAGAACCACTTTTATTAAAAATATTAAAGTGATATCAGATTAACTGTCCTTGGAAAGTCTGGGTTGGAGGGTACAGAGGGGAAAATCATTTTATTCAGAAGGGGGTCAGGCCCTGCCCCTTGATTCCTCCCTATGCCATTTCTGCCCTGTCTTGAGCGTCTCTGTCCAGATTTCTACAGTTTTGACGATTCTAGTTTTCTTCCATTGCCAGTTCTGAAATTCACATCTAATCACAATCCTCTTCTACCAAGGAACTTTTAATAGTTCATTATCTTCAGAATCAAATCCAAACTCCTCAACACAGCCTCTGGGGCTCTTCATGGTCTGGTCACAGCCTGCGTAATTAGTGTATACCCAACCTTCTTCCAAGACTAATTTTAAATATTGAAAAATAATTTAAATTCAAAAGAATTTTAAAATAAAAATTATTTAAATAAAATAATACTTAAAACCTTTTTAAATTTGTGGTCTGCATCTGGGTTTAGAAAGTATTCTTACATATTTTATGTCATTTAAAACTCATGACAACCAAACCAGGCAGGTGAACAGGTGTGAGCATCCCTATTTTTTAAAATAAACTTAAATTTTAGAATATTTAGAAAATTTAGACTTACAGAAAAGTTTGAAGACAGTACAGAGAGTTCCTAATAGCCATATCCAGTTTCCCCTATTATTTATATTTTGCTTAGTCTGGTACATTTGACACATTAGTGAACAAGTATTGAGACATTTGTATTAGCTGAAGTCTATACTTATCCAGATCGCCCTAGTTTTTACTGATAGTCTTTTTTTCTGTTCCAGGATGCCATCCAGGAAACCACATTATGTTTAGTTGTCATGTCTTGTTAGGTATCTCTTGGCTGTGACAGTTTTTCAGACTTTCCTTGTTTTTTTATGACCTTCATAGTTTTGAGGAGTACCGATCAGGTATTTTATAGAATGTCTCAACTGGGATGTTTCTCATGATTATACTTTACACATTTTTAGGAGGAAGACCACCAGAGAAAAAGTGCCTTTCCCTCCACATCATCCCAAGCGTGCATATGATCAAGATGGCTTGTCACTGTTGATGGTAGCTTTGGACCTGACTGAGGTAGCATTTGTCAGGTTTCCCTCCTGTAAAGTTATTCCTTTCTCCTTCTTTCCATACTGTACTCCTTGGAAAGAACACACTATGAACATCCCACACTTAAGGAGTGGGGAGTTATGCTCCTTCTTGAGAACATCTGCACAAATTATTAGGAATTCTTCTTCATGGGAGTTTTGATTCTTTCCCCCATTTATTCATTCATACCATAATTATTTAAATCAGTGTGAACTTATGAATATTTATTTTATACTTTGTGTTCTAGTTCAATACTACTTTATTTATTTTGTTCTTCAGATCATTCCAGCTTTGGCTGCTGGGAGCTCTTTCAGTTGGCTCCTATGCTCCTTTGGCAGCTGATCTTGTATATTACCTGCTCCAGTTCTAGGATTAGTCATTTTTCCAAGCAGCCCTAGTTCCTTTCAGTGGAGAATGATGGAATTAGAAACCAAGGTTTAAGCACTGAGTATGCTCACTACTACTGGAATGTCATCAATCCTAGGTCCTCTCAGCTGAATTAGCTCATCATTTTTATGTTATGCTGGAAAACAGTGAGGTTCCAGGAGATTTTCATCATTTCTCAAAAACACCAAAAGCTTCCTACGGTCTCACTGCACCTCTCCCTCACTTTACTGTGTAGTGAAGTAGCTTCTGTAGTCCATTTTATGAGTTTCCTCCTCTGAAATTCCCTCTTTTTCCCCACCAGACTTAGCATTTATTCCCACATGCATTTTGTTAATATCACCAGGAAGCATTCATCACAGCATACGTTAGAGTTAGTTAACTTATGCCTGTTCTGCTGTCCGATGTTACTCATCTAGCACATCCAGTATGTACTCAATAAATATTGATGGAACTATTTTTAAATGCACAGATAATGTTTGAACTGGAACATAAAGAATGGGCAGAGTTATAAAGAGGATGCTTTGTAGGATGCCTGCAACTCCTTGCCTCTGCCCTCCCCATTTCCTATTTAGAATTCTTTCTTTTGATTAAGATTTATGGCATCGTGTATAGTAGACAGAACCATAGGATCCTTGAAGGTCAACTAGGCAAGGTTTCCTTGGTCTTAATCATATAGCAGTTGTTCTTAAACATGACTGCACATTAGAATCACCTGGGAGCTTGTTAGGATGTGGAGTCCCTCCCGTAACCTCCACTCCAGAAATTTGATTTGAGAATTTCTGGAGCTGGGACTGGAGGTCTGTATTTAATATTCTCCCCCTGAAAAAAGAAAGCCAGTAAAGCCAAAGCAGGTGGTCTGCAATTAACAATTTTGGAACTTCTGTGAAATACGGCCTCTCCAATGCCATCTGTAATATTTGAACTGTTTAAACCGTTCTACTAGAACCTACATCTTCTCCCACAGTGTACACATAGGGTAACTAAAATATATTAACTTAAGTGAGGAGAGAGATATTGCCTCAGAGGGACCTCTCAGGGACTTTTCAGTATTATAACCTTAAAATTCTCTTTACAAGGTTAAATTAGCCAAACCAGGTTTCAAATGGACAGTTCAGAGTTTGATAGCTGGCAGTCCATCCAGTCTCAATGATCACAATTTCTTTGAAGCTCCCTCATCTTGTGCTCTGGTTCTGAGAAATACATTGCTGAGAACTAGGATCTGAGTTAGCTGGGTATAATCTGTCAGCCATCACAGCTTTTCCCTCATTGCTTAGTAAAGAAGCCTTGCTCACCTTCCACCGCAAAGACTGTTTTACAGCAAACTTGTTTTCTAGCAAATGTCTTCTTTTCGCGTAAATGTATGAAAGACTTTCCTACCTTCTTGCTTCCCTCCCTTCTCCTCCCCCTGGCCTTCTCTTCCTCTCCTTCTACACTCACAAGACACGTTTGTTGGAACTAAGTGCATTGACTGAGAAGAGTAAAACCTGAATTTTAGAATATATTAAAAAGAACTGTAGCTTATGGTTTTCAACTATATTTAGTGACACAAATAAAACTGAAAACATATTGAAATGTTGATAAGATGAGGTTTTTTTGAAGTTAAGGATTAGAGAAGAGCAAACTTGTAATTAGTTTGAATACATGGCTTACGGTTAATTGTTTTTACCAAAATTAATGGTGCTAACCTCCTGAAACAAACAAACAAACAAACAAACAAATATTATTATAGACGTATACTCCTCCTCTCATAACTTTATTTTACTATTTTGCTTAATAGGATGATATTTTTCATGTTAGGAAAGGTAAACATTTTAGTCCTGCCCCAAATGACCACACACCATATTAACTTTTGTGATGATGATGATTATGATGACAACAATACAAGTAAAAGCCAATGATTATGAGTGTTTGTTATATACCAGTCACTTTACATGCATTATTTTATCCAACCCTTATATCAACCCTATGAGGTAGATAGATATTACTATTCTCAGAGAGGTTAAATAACCTGCCTGAAGTCCAACTGCTAATAGATGGAAGACTTGTCTTGACTATATAGCCTAACAGACCATGTTTTTGACCATTAAAGTGTAGCACTCTCGATGACTCATATAGGTGCTGGGGCTATGCACATTGATATGATGATGATAAAGATGATGGAAAATATTTATTTTCTGGGAAGTAGGGGAAGCATCCTATATACAAACTGCCTAAAGTTTTCTCAAGCCTTCCTGAAGAGTGACATCAGCAAGATGGTGGAATAGGAGTTTTCAGCTGTTGTCCCCCCACAGAACATTGATTGTGACAACCTCCATGGATGGGAGTATCTTTGTGGGAGTCTGGGAGTCTTGGAGTCCAGCAGAAAAGTTCCAACACACCATTGGGACAAAAAAAAATCAGAGAATAAGCCCATTGAAGAGAGTAAGAAGAAGTGTTTCACTTTATCCACATCACCCCTCTCCCAAAGTGGCACAACTCAAAGCCAAGAAAGACTTCCTTGGCTCTAGTTTCTCCCATAGGGATAAAGTGAGTAAGCGCCCAGCTTCTCCAGATGTAGGGGATGCAGCACATGAAGCTCACTACTTTCTCCCTCATACAAGAGAGAAGTGGGGACTCACAGTAACCAGGATTCAGAACTCAACAAAGGGCTGTGTATTCTATTAACTGTTTCACAGATTCTATCAGGAGGCCACTGCTTGGGATGCTTTGCCTGTGGGCCACCCAACTGGCCCACAGGCAACCCCAGTTCTCTGGTGCCTCCTCCCCACCATGCCTGGCTTCCTCTGTCACCATAGCTGAGTGTGAGATTTTCCAGATGGCTCACCAGCAAATGCAGAAAGCTGGCTTAGCACTGTGTGATTGGGAGAAGGCACAGAAACATGAGCATTTTAGGGCTCCGCCCTAGAAAAAAGAAATGGGAGGCTTCTTGACATTGGTCTTGGGGATAATTTTTTTTGGATCTGACACCAAAAGCAAAAGTAACAAAGGCAAACATAAGCAAGTGAGACTACATCAACTTAAAATCTTTGCACAGCAAAAGAACCCATCAACAGAATGAAAACGCCTCCTATCAAATGGGAGAAAATATTCGCAAATCATCTATCTAATAAGGGGTTAATATCCACAAAAATATAAAGAACTCATACAATTCAACAACAACAACAACAACTACAAAATGGTAACTATTTGAGGTGGTGGATATATTAGCTTGAGTTTGGTTACCATCTCAACAATGCATATGTATATTAAAACATCACATTGTACACCTTAAAAAATAAGACTTTTTTCAAACTTTCAATGCTACTTTAATGATTTTAAAAACATCTTTAGTTTGAGGACTCATAAGTAAAATATGTTTCTCCAATTTTTTTTTCATACTAGACTAACTTTAGGGTAACATCAGTAAGGGTATAGTTAAGTTTGACAAAAACGGCTGCTGTTTGCAAACCCACTATTTTTAACCAGTCATAACTCTGGCACCAAGTCCCATTAAGGCTGTAACTTTCCATTCTGTGAACCATCTTTCCCCACCAGGTTCTGATTTCAACATGCTTTTTGAATGTTTGAATTACTCAGGAACCTAGAAACTTAGCACAACCTCTTCTCAGCCTATGTTGACTCAATGGGAAGAGAGACAGAACTGGTCACACATAAAGCATCCATGGATTGCTGTCTCACTACTGGTACCAACATCTCCTTTCGAATCTAATAGATTCTGAAGAATCCACCTATGTGGTCACTTTGCAAAAGCATGTTTCCCCATGTTTACTTATTGATACTTTTGGAATGAAAGCAGTTTCCATCATTCATTTGGCTTGCTTCTGACATAAAGCATGACTGTCTTAATTTTATTCAAGAATGATGTGGGGAGGAAGCTAGAATCTAACAACATTATCACACGAAACTTCTTTTTACAGAAGAGAGAACATGTTTACCAAACATGAGCTGTTCTCAACATCAGTTGGTTACGGGAGTAATCTGATAACATGCCTTCTTCTATCTCACATGGAGTTGTCATTCTTACATCTACCTGGTTAATGATATCTACGGAGTACTTCTTGTTCAGGACTCTTGCCCTCCTGAAGATTACTCTGTATCACAGATGGTATAAAAACAGGAGACGAATTTTATTCAGTTTTCCTTACTGGCTTATCTCATGATTTTTCTCTAAATAAAATAAATAAGAGAATGAATACCTTTGTTCTGGGCCTTTGTAAGAATGAAATGGCTTCTATTTCAGTTTGGGATAGATGATTTCACTCTGCTTTTCCATGATTATAGAAATAGATCTCTCATCTACCAAATCTCTTACAAAATACATTTTATTGATCACAAAGGACCTGCATAACAGAATGTAGATGGATGAATGTGCACTTATTTTGATTCTTAGACCAAGCAGTCGAAGTGTGTGTCCAATGGACTGATTGATAATGCATCCAGATGGCATATCTATCATCAAAAGCCACTGGATCGCCTCTTCATCATGCCTCCTGAATTCTTGCTAATAAAACAGATTTAAGCATAAATTAAACAAGAAGAAATAGATCATCTCTGTATGTCTTTTGGAGTTAAACAAGTTCCATGCAGAGGTTTCAAAGTTCAAAAGTGAAGACAGTCTATTTTAGCACTGGAAGGTAACGTTTTAGTTCAGTTAATCAAATAATTCCAGTTTTTTTATACTGAAACAATAGAACTAAATGTTTATTTGTTCATTCATTCATTTATTTGTTCTTTCCATAAGCACTTTTTTATCTCTCCATAATGAGCCAGAAACTACACAGGCACTGCTGACAGCAACATGAATAATATTTGGTCCACAGCCTGAAGCATTTTGCCAACTGGAGAAGGACACAGACACATAAGCCTTGGTGCAATTCAGGCATATGGCTGGAACCTGAAGCCTGTACTAGGGTCTGATGTTTTGGCAAGGCCTCAGAAAAACATCAGGCTGTAACTGAAATTTGAAAGATTTGTAAATTGTTTTCCGAGAGGAAGGAAGTGATTAGGAGAAAGCATTTCAGACGGAGGAAACAGCAAGGTATGCTCGAGAAACTGAGCACCTTAGCTGACTACAATACAGAATGTGTCAGGAGAGATGAGTAAAGAGAGTAGCCAAGGAGGAATTTGTCAGGTCTAAGATGTAGCTCTTGATGGTAAGAAACAAAGAGGGCCTGACAGCATATATCTGATTGAAGATTTTTGCAATCTGTTGTCTAAAACAGTGGTCCCAACCTTTTTGGCAACAGGGACCGGTGCTCCTACGAGAATCTAATGCCTGATGCTCTGAGGTGGAGCTGAGGCAGTGATGCTCGCGCTGGGGAGCGGCTGCAAATATAGATGAAGCTTTGTTCACTCACCCGCCTCTCACCTCCTGCTGTGCGGCCTGGTTCTTAACAGGCCACAGACGTTACCAGTCTGTGGCCAGGGAGTTGGGGACCCCTGGTCTAAAAGACCTCTTAGAGAGGAAGAAATTGGTGAAAGCAAATAGATTTTTTTCCTCTTTGCATTAACTCAGACTGTTTGGGTTCTATTTTGTTTCCACTTGTACAAACTTTCTCCTACATCATAACGCACCTCATTGCTGTAATTTTACATTCTTGATTGTAACCTTTCCAAGCGGGTTAGAAGTACTATAGCAGGAAGAAAAACTTACACAATCCAGGAACTTTGTACCTCAGATCAGAGGGAAAATTCAGTAAGGGACTGCCAAACTGGCAGCTTTCCTTGTGCTGAAATCAGTGTGAATTTGTCGAACTTTTTTCAAAGAAATTTAAAAACATCAGCAATTATGTAACTTGGCTTTGAGAAACTTTCCAACCCCCCCCCACCCCCCGCCCCCTTTGGAGGTATTGGGCCTCTTTCTCTGCCTCGTGTAAAGAAATGTGCTCATCTGAATCTGGCCTAGAATGGGCCTCATACCTTACTGCTGGCCCTTCATCCATGGTAGATTTCTATAATTGATCACGGCCCTTTCAGTGGACGAGTCAGATGTGCCAAAAGAGTGAGCTCATCAGCCACTACCAACTAGAAGGAGCAGAAACCTCTGAGTATCATTTGTTTGAACGTAAGCTCCACATATAATTTAAAAACTTCTGGTATCCACTTTAAAAAATTGAAAAAGGAGTGGGGAAATTAATTTTTATAATATATTTTATTTAACCAAACATATCTGAAATATTATCATTTCAAAATGGAATATGAAAAATTATTACTGAGATACTTTTCATTTTTATTTTCCTATTAGGTCTTCGAAATCTGCTGTGCAGTTTTGTACTTATAACGCATCTTAATTTGTGCATTTCAAGTGTTCAGAGCCGCATGGGGATAGGAGCTGCTCCGTTGGACAGCTGAGGGAATGGCCTCAGAAATACTCCTCTTCCTTTGGTGGCCAAGTCCCTTATGTGTTGGGGAGGAGTCCGAGTTGGGGTGAGACTAGGCAAAGCCCACTTTCAGGCTGGCTCCATAATCATGTCATTGGGGCAGCAGGAATGGCCCTCTACAAAGAAGGAATGCCTTTAAATTGGCCACTGACAGAGTCTGTAAATATTATCACATATTTCCTATGGGTGTTATAGAGGAAAAGTAGATGATCAAAGTGAAAAACATTCTTCTAGTGCAGATTTTGCTTTCTTTGAAGAATAATTTAAAGTTAGATATCATAACAGAACTACGAACAGAATACTAGCATTTAGAGAAGATATTCAGAAAATACCAAAGACTCCAGATGTTAGGACTGGAAGAGACTTGGGGGTCAAATTTACATTTTTGGAAACTGAGATCCACAGAATTGAAGAGGCTTTATCAGCCAATAGCTGGGTAGAGACAATGCCAGGTCTAAAACATGGTTCTCCCAAAACAAATCCTTATCCTAAGACAGACCCCTTGGCCCTATACCATGAGGTGAGAGAACATTAGAAATGGAACATTATTGGAGGGATATACAACTGATTTTAAAGCTGCATCTACATATCATAGAATGGAGACCTAGACATCCTGCGACTAACCTCATCTATGGGAACAAATAAATCAATTCTTAACATGATTTTTTTTTCTTTTGGCAGTAGATGTTGGCTTCCTTCCTCAAATGTGCTTGTTTTTATCCTGGTCAATTTACCAAGCCAATAGTTGCTTTGTTTCACTCTATGGAGGAAAGGGGGAGAAAGAAAGAGGGAATGAACAAGGGGAAATATTTGAATAAATGAGGCCAAATCAAACTGTCATGTGAAGATTGGGGCTAAATTATAGCCAGATGGCTGCCCTGCCCACCCATATTCGTTTTGTTGGACTTCACAACCTTGAGGGTTCTCTTTAACCTCAGGAACTCAAGAGTGTAAGATCCTTTTGGCACTGCCTTGTAGAACTAGGGGGGAAAGGTTTCTGGTTCTGAGAGATTTGTAAAAGGAAAAAAATATAAGCAGATGATTTAATTACCAGCCCTTGAACTGATTTATTTTCGGCAGCAGCAACAAAGTCATACAAACCAGTGACACGAATCAAGTGATTGCTCTTTAAATGTGGGAGATGAAGAGGAGAGAGAAAGAAGCAAAAAGCTCTGACTTCATATTATGGCTTCAAGCCAGACTGCAAAGAAGGAATCTGTGAAATTCAAGGTCTTCGAGTCTATTATTTCTCTTTGCTATTATTTCTGAAACAAGACCTAGGCAAAATCAATTCAGGTTCAGAAAGAATATTACTTTAATTTTCTACATAAAATTGTCAGGAAGTCTGAGTTAGAAGAAGGGGAAAAGACAGATGACTATCACCCAAACAGAAATTAAATGAATAAATTAAACAAAGCAAAGTACATTTATGTTACTAAAACTCTGGTCATGAGACCAAACACATCTTTTGACACAAACTCATAAGGGTTTAAGAAACAAACAAGCACCACAAATGATGAGGTAATGTCCCTGAAAATCAACCTTTCCTTGAGTGTTAGAAAATCAGTGCTAGATCAATGAAATAGAAATCATTTTCCTTTGATGCAAATGTATCCTTAAAGCTTTTAATTAGACTTCGTCCTAGAATATGTGATTTTCATGAACATTTAACTTACATCCCGCCACTTCAGGTAACTGACATACGATTTCTGAAAAATGAGAAAGCTCTTGGGAGAGTCATTCTGCCTAATAATGATGAAATACTGACTTTTTTGTCCTACTTTCAGAGTGGGTTTACCACTAACCATAAATCCAATCTGCTGCTAATTCGATCTCTACCGGATATCAAAAGAACAGCAAAGGAATCTGAAGTTGGTGATAACGCTTAATATGAGTCTTCACTGCAAACATTCAAGTGGTTCCCAGTCTGGTGGGACTATTTCATTGCTATTAAGCTTTCGACATTTTAAGGGACTTCAAGTTTTTTTCCCTTCCCTCTTGGTTAGCAGAAGCTTTTTCATAGGTTTTTCAGGCTAAATTGCTGGCATGGTAAGAATCACTCAGGAGAGTCTATGGCTGTGTGTATGATATAGACAGATGTTTCCTTGATTCTCTCTTATCGGGTAAATGCTAGTCCATCCTCCGAGTGGAGAATCAGATAAAGTTGTTTTTTGGCATTCAAAAAAAAAGTTATGGAGTGCTTACTCTGTGACCAGTGCAAGCTCGTCACTGTGTCTTTGAGTGCCCACATGCTCTATGCAGTGTACTTACCTGGATAAAATAGCTCTCTCTCTCTCTTTTTTTTTTGACACATGCTAATTTTATTCCCTTTTATGTATACAGAATTCATGGGCTGTCCGGTTTGGGTAGGGATATCTCCTATTAGTTGGGCTTATTCTGAATTTATACTTTCTGTGTCTCATTCTCTTCTGATTTCACTCTTTAGTGATAAGAGCTAGTCTGATTCATGACCTTCCAGAGCTGAAAGGAATCTCATAGCTTATACAGTCCAATGTTCTGATTTTTTATATAGGGGACCAGAGTCTTGAAATGTTCAGTTCAATAAACATTTATTAAGCATCTACTTGGGGCCAGTGAGGGTGCCTGTACCTGGGGCTTATACATATAAGACAAGATTCCTAACATGATTATTTTTGGAAGAATGTAATTAGAATATTTCAAATGCAAAGAGAGAGGTATGTTTAGGGTATTAGGGTGTTCATGGAAAGAATAGGCAGAAGGGTTTCTTGGAGATGATATCCAGGCCAAGTTGCAAAGGATGAGATGGGATTGGCAAGGTAAACACTGGGTGAAGAAAGGCAAAGGGATGCTACAGGGAAAGGTGTGAGAAACAGATGAATAGATTCGGCTTGGTGTATGTGCCTGAGTGTGAACTACAGGGAATTCAAGGTGCTGGGATGATAGTGTGAAGTTAAAAATTAGGCAGAAGTCCTTGCATATCACTTAGGAGCCTTGGACTTGATCCTGTATGCAATGAGGTTGGGGTGGGGAGACAGGTGGAGTAGACGTGGCAATGCAGAATTCCAAGCTGAGATATGGTTCGACGTGCATTTTAGCTGAATCATCAAGAGAACTGTGGAAAATGGATTTGAGGATAGATTAGAGGCAGGAGGACCAGTGAGTCCCAAACCCTGGTCTCTTCCTTCTGAGCCCAGTGTTCCATCTCCCACACTGTGTTGCCTCCATGGACTCAGCTGGAAACAAATGCCTCGGGAAGGCCCTACATGATTCCCTTAGGTTTGTGGACATCTGCTCTTTTGCCTGATGGGCATCTATTCCTTTATCTGATGGTATCAACAGTTCAGTTTCCTTTTTGAGTAATGATTCATATACTATACTCAATCTGAGCTTTCAAGGGAGGCTGACTCCCACTCTACGGGTTGGCACCTGACCCCGTTCAAGCTAATCAATATATTCTATCCTCTTAGGAAACTGACCGATTCAGTAATGGACATATGACCCATGTCTGATGAGACTCAGTTCTACCATGGATTTTTTAGTGATGTGAATCCCCTTTTTTGGCTTAAAACCATTTCATCAGCTATTAGAAGATTCCTAACAAATAAAACAAGAAACATTTCTGAATGCTTTCTATGTCACATGCATTGTTTTGGGACAAGTTCTACATGGAGATTCCAAATGCTATGATACGGGTGGGGACCAGAATATTTGGGGACTTATATCTAATGGATGACTGTT
>NW_011888915.1:1959178-1995570 GCF_000151845.1 Pteropus vampyrus
TCCTGTATGCAATGAGGTTGGGGTGGGGAGACAGGTGGAGTAGACGTGGCAATGCAGAATTCCAAGCTGAGATATGGTTCGACGTGCATTTTAGCTGAATCATCAAGAGAACTGTGGAAAATGGATTTGAGGATAGATTAGAGGCAGGAGGACCAGTGAGTCCCAAACCCTGGTCTCTTCCTTCTGAGCCCAGTGTTCCATCTCCCACACTGTGTTGCCTCCATGGACTCAGCTGGAAACAAATGCCTCGGGAAGGCCCTACATGATTCCCTTAGGTTTGTGGACATCTGCTCTTTTGCCTGATGGGCATCTATTCCTTTATCTGATGGTATCAACAGTTCAGTTTCCTTTTTGAGTAATGATTCATACACTATACTCAATCTGAGCTTTCAAGGGAGGCTGACTCCCACTCTACGGGTTGGCACCTGACCCCGTTCAAGCTAATCAATATATTCTATCCTCTTAGGAAACTGACCGATTCAGTAATGGACATATGACCCATGTCTGATGAGACTCAGTTCTACCATGGATTTTTTAGTGATGTGAATCCCCTTTTTTGGCTTAAAACCATTTCATCAGCTATTAGAAGATTCCTAACAAATAAAACAAGAAACATTTCTGAATGCTTTTTATGTCACATGCATTGTTTTGGGACAAGTTCTACATGGAGATTCCAAATGCTATGATACGGGTGGGGACCAGAATATTTGGGGACTTATATCTAATGGATGACTGTTTTCTACTTTGGTCAATCTTGAAAGCCAGCCCTGACCTCCAGAACCAAATGATCATAGCAACATAAACTTACTAAAAGATTAGCCTTGTGAAATTGCTGGCTTCCTTGGCAGGTGGGATGGGTGATAAAACATACAAAGATGAGGCTTAGTTTCTTTCTATGGGTGGTGATCTGTTTTTCTCTTATCTGAATCACAGACCCTAGTACTGAGGGAGCCACTCAGTGATTCCTAGTTGACTGAAGGGATGACTGAGTAAGCTCCATCATCAGTCCCTCTACATTGTAGTTTGAGATCTTAAGAAGCAGAGCAGTTGTCTTAAGAGAAAATGGGTCAGTAGGAGCTGAGTTTTCTCATTCAGATTACTGAGAAGAACTGAGCAAGGGTATTTGGGGATGTGAAGACCAGGAGGGGCAGGACCAGCACTGACTAGGATTTTGGGGAAGGCAGTAGAAGCTGTCTTCTTACCCACTCACTGACTAGAGAAAGGTTTACTAGAGAAACATTTAGAAAACCCAGTAAGGCATAAAGAAGACTAAAAATATTGCCATAGTCCCATTATGCACAGCTAACTACTGTTACTAGATTTTGTGTATTGACTTCTAGGTTTCCTTCCCATGAAATACATTCAAGCATACCTGTAAATGTATAAGCACATAGAGACACCCAGGGCATTGTACCCTGCCTCTGATGCTTTGTCCCTGGCTCTTTCCACTGCACGGTGTATCTTGGGCATTTCTCTCATATGCACAGCATTCTTAAGCAGGCTACATTAACCTCTAAACTGTTCCAAGATGCCCTTATCTGACTCCCATGTTTCTAAGTGTGTGCCAACCTCCTGAAAGCAGTTTTCTCTTGGCTACTATTCCAGGGGAACATCTGTCAGCTGCCTCTTTCTCCCCCTTCTTCAGCAGCCAAGTGATCTATTGACCTCAGAAAAAGTACAGGGCCAGGGTCAGGGACAAATCCTAGGGTCAGGAGGATGGAGAAGCACCTTACTAACTCCAAACATGTATGCAATGCTAGTAGTAGTACCATTCATATTATTGTTGTTGTTGATGATGATTCAAAGATAAATCTGATCTCGCCATCCACCCCTTGGTTAAAAATGCTTCTTGGCTGCCCATTGCTTTTAGGTTAACTCCCTAAATCCTTAGCAGTGGGAGGCCCTGGATAGTATGGCCCCTAAGGACCTCCCGGGCACCATCTCCCCCACCTGCCCTTGTGGTCTGGCCTTTCTTTCTTATTCCTAGTGCTCTTAGTCTCTTTTGGGCCTTAGGGCCTCTCCTGCCTCTCCTGATTCTCTTCCCAATCCTGTTTGACTAAGGTCCTAATCATCCTTCAGCTCCAGCTCCAGCTCCAGCTCCAATAATACTTCTTCAGAGAAGTCATCCTTAGGATCCAGATGGGGTTTCCTGTCTTTGTTCCTTGCAGCTGTCCTTCACTGCACTCACTGCACTCATTATATACGCCAATGCACATCAACCTATGTGATTGCTTGCTTGAATCTCTGTCTCTCCCATTAGACTGCAAATCCCATGAGGGCAGGTATAGTGTTTGTGCTGGTCAATGGGTAATTCTTAGTGCCTAGGTCCATGCTGAGCATATAATAAATTGTCAATAAATCAATGAAGGAAGGAATATGTTGCCATATTGTCATTTGGGTAGGGGAGAAAAGAGGGGCACCCAGAGAAGAACCAACTTCGTTGCTGTCCCTCTCTTTCTTCTTGCCTCTCTTCTTCTGCCACCAACTCTGCTGACTTCTCCAGCATCCTCTTTGCTCTTGTAAAACCCCAGAAAGGATTCTAACCCCTTTTACGTTGCTCCAGTTCTCTAATTCCCTGCTGGGGACAGAAGGCAGCGTTTTGTTTCTACAACACACAGATGTGAATCCCTGCCCTGAACTGCCCAGAGGGCCCCGAGTCTACCAGAGCAAGCACAGACCTCATATTTGTAAAATTAATCAAGGCTATGGAAGTAGAAGAGTTTAAGGCTCTTTGTCGGACCCTGGTCAGCTCAACTCCTTGGACCCAGTATAGTCCCACAGTCCCACTGTTTGTTTGTTTATTTGTTTTGTTTTGTTTTGTTTTTGTTTTTGGTTGTTCACTAAGTCAGAAATTACAGGAGGCAAGTAGTTAATTTTCCCATTTTCTGTCTGGATCTTTGGTTTTCTACTCTTCCATTTGAAGAGATGATGGTTATTACTATGATAATATCACCTCTATATAGTGCCTCCCTTAGAGGTTGGAGGGTTTCCCATTGATGAGCTCACATAACAGTGCAACAAATCCACCCACTCAAAAGTGTGTTTTTGTCCTTTGCTGCTGAATTTCAGCTTGAATTAGTGTTTCGGAAGTATGTTCCCACCCAGTCACTAAGAAGGATCACATCTCCCATAACTGCGGAGCATCTGTCATGGTTTTACATAGTCACTTCTGGGCTCAGAAACCACTGGTAACTCTTTTAAGAGGAAAACCCAAGTTCTTTGCCCGACATCCAAGTACCTTCTGGCCCAAGATTCCTCTCCAATGTTCCCTTCCAGAAGGTGACTACACAGGGAAGTTCCACTCTGATACACATCATTTACCAACTGCTCTTTCATTGTTTAGGTTTTAGGTTATGTTGTTCCTCCTGACCAAAATGCCTTTTCCTCTTCTCCATATCTGAGCAACATCCATACCCTGTTCCTCTGCGATCAACACAACTCCTGACTTCTCCACTAACTCTTTGCCAGTTACCTCAAACTAAAGCCAACAGACCCTCTGTTTCTCTTGTTCCTTTTGTCTCTGTGATACCCACCTATCCTCCTCTGCCTCCTCTATGGATACGTCCTTTCCTGTTCAGCCACTAATGGTGGCATTTCTCCAAGTATGGCCCTAGGCTCTCTCCCACCTCCTATTTTTAACCTATGTGCAAATGATTCACAAATTTGTAGCTCTGTCCTAGATATTTTCTCTGAGTTCTAAACTCTTACGTCCAACTCTTAAACTCTTAAACTCTTAATAGTATCTTACACCTAGTACACTTAACACAAATTTGTGATCTTTCCCTTGTTCCCTACTTCCCTTGCCTTCAATGTTGATCCCTCCAGTATTCCTTCTCTCAGCGAATAGCATCACTGTCCATCCAGGCACGGAAGCCAGAACTCTGGGTGTTATCCTGGGCTTTCTTGTTATAGATACACTTATTGATGCCTACTATGGGCGAGACTCTGGCTTTCATGGATGTGTGTCACATTATATCCCTTCTTTATACATATGACCTCTCTCCTCTAAGACTGCAAGTCCAAGGAGAGCAGAGATTCTATTACCCATCATGCCAGACCATAACTGTAGCAAACCATTGCATTCCTAGCAGGCACTTAATAAATGTTTACTGACTCCTTAAGTAGCCATATAGCAATCTATAACATACACACAAGATAGATATTCAGAGGGTCAAAGAGGACTACTCTTTGATTCTTTAGTGTCGCCTAATACCAGATGCCTGGTGTGAGTAGATATAAAGGATTTTAAGGTCTCTTCTTGCTATTAAACCTGTGATTCTAGGAGAATGTGTTTGTTTTTAAACCAAAAAAGAGCTTAATTCTAAGCTTAATTCTTCTAAGTTTTCATATATGTGTATGGTAATGGAGGAGCTAGATTCGGAAGAGTAATTTTGTTCTTATAATGTTGGGATAGGAAGCAAATAACTTTTCGTTGTTTTTTCAAGCATGGTGGTACAATACATTAGGTCATCTGCATGAAATAAAAGGTTGAGTCCATTCTGTCATAATGTGAAGGGTTATGTAAGGTGAAAGAAATATAATGGAAATGATTTATGAAACTAACCACAGACATAAGAAAGGGTTAGATTTACAGCATTTGGTAAGCAATTACAGGCATTTTAATATGAAAATACCAGATCGACAGATGTGAATTTTACACCTAATTATGAGGGATACTTTTTTTTGTGGGGAAGAATATTATTTAACTTTAATGATTTAAAACAGAATTCTGCATCTTAGAGTTCTTACTAATTTCTCTCTCTCTTTTAAATTTTATTTATTTATTTATTTTTTATGGTAACATTGGTTAACGAAATCCAAAAAGTTACAGCTATACACTTTAACAGTAAGATATATATATATATATATTTACACTGTGTGTTCGCCTTCCATAGTTAGATTTCTTCCTGTCACCACATATTTGACCCCCTTTACCCTATCTACTTCCCCTCCTCTCCTCTCCCCCCTCCTCTCTGGTAACCATTAGTCTATAGTCCATGTCCATGAGTCTCTGTTTGTTTGTTCTGTTCATTTGTTGCTTTTAGGTTTATATCCCACATATAAGTGATATCATGTGATTTTCAACTTTTTCTGTCTGGCTTATTTCGCTTAGCATGATTATCTCGAGGTCCATCCATGTTGTCTCAAATGGCAGTATTTCATCTCTTCTTATGGCTAAGTAATCTTATTTTTCAATTACAGTTGACATTTGATATTATATTAGTTTCAGTTTTACAGCATAATGGTTAGACATTTACATAACTTATGAAGTGATCTCCCCAATAAGTCTAGTACCCACCTGGCACTATACATAGTTATTACAATATTAATGACTATATATATGAGAGATTTTTTAAAAAGTGGGATCTTGAATTAGCTAAAAGGATATATTGCATTTTGTAAAATTTCAGGGAATAGAGGAGATCCTAACTAGTCCAAGCCCTTATCAATGCTCTATTCCTTATATGACAGGTTTGCTAGGTAGAATCAGGCTATATTTGAATCCCTCTAGTGATGGAGTGTTCACTACTCTATCCTGTTTGATCCAAGTTTTCTGTATGGATAGCTTTTACCTGTTTACACTCACTCTTCCCTTTAGAGCTACATGGAGTAACTTTGAAGACTTGTCCACACAAAGATGGCAAAGCGTTGTGCCCAGATTCCATAGAATTGTATTTATTTGTTGTTCATTCATTCAGAAAACCTCTTTATATGCTAGACATACTCAAAGAATTGTAAAGACATAATAATATCTCCAGGGCATTGGCATGTTTCTCTAATGCTTCCACAGTGTCTGGCACATATTAGGCACTTAGTGGATATTAATTGAATGAGTGGCAGAAGCCTTGACTCTTAACTAGAGATGCTGATGGTCTGGTTGAGGAAGTCAGACATAGATATGAATGATAAAGAAAAGACAACGAATCCATGAGAAATTGGGCAAATGATGTCAATAGGAAATTAATGGAAGATGAAAGCCAAATGACCAATAAACATCTGATATAATAATCAATCTCACTAATAAGTAGAGAAATGTAAATTAAAGTGGCAATATACCATTCCACACTCATAAGACTGGCAAACACTGAAAAGTCTGACAATATCAAGAGTTGGTGAGAATATGGAGCAATTAGAACAATACCATTCTGCATTGAATGGATAACTGATAATTCGTTTTAGAGAGCCGTTTGGCAATATTTCATAAAATTAAAAGTACAGAATCTGTAACCCAGCAGTTCCATTTCTGGGTATATGCCTTAGAAAGATAATTTCACAGATGCAGAAAGAGGCATGTACAAGAAGTTCATTACAGCATTGTTATAGTAGCAAAGAACTGTAAATAATCTAAATGTCCATCAATGAAAGAATGGATAAACAAATTGTGCTATATTCACCAAAGCAATATTTATCATATGGCAGTGAAACTGAACGAACTAGATCACATGAATAAACTAGATCACATGAATAAACATAAATAATTCTCAAAAACCATAATTAACAAAAAAAAGCAAGTCAAATAGGATGAAGTTACAGTATTTGCACAAAATTTTAATACAGCCTAAGCAATATTATGAAAATAACCACAGTAGAAATATATGTGGGAATGATAGACACTAACTTCAGGACAGGACCTGGTTATAGGGCCAGGGTAAGGAAATGCAACTGAGAAAGAGTATTTTTTAGTAATGAACCCTTTGCAGCCATATTTGTACCTTAGTCAGAGCTGACTAGACCAATCAGATTCTCTTTTATATATATCTAAAATATTTCTTTCTTTCAGATAGCGGTGTTTGGTTGAAACACAGCTATCGTAGATCTCAGTCTTTCTTGCCACCTTCTGCCAAAAACCTACCCAGCTTCTCTTGCATGAGACATAGTTTTAATAAAGGCTATATAAGCAACAAACAAATTAATTGCAGGCTATGAGGGATTGATTATACTTTCCTACCATGATTTGGGGGATTTAAGGCAGTTTTCACAAAAGGCAGAATTCAAACATTAGAGGAAAAGATATTTTAGTGCAAGGGCCTTTGGCAATAAAGAGATGGCACCGAGGGGCTGGCCTCCTGCATTTGCATGAATTAAACGTGAGTGTTTTTTTTTTTTTTTTTTTTGGTTTATACAAGAGCTTGGGTGGATCTTGTACTTTTGTTCCTGAAGCGTACAGTGAACTTTTTCTTCTGAGACAACCTACAGCTGAGTGACATGTTTGAGATCAAAAGGGTCCTCAAATTTCAATTTGAATTAGCTGAACAATCTGACTTTTTTTGTGTGTGTAGACACTTCCCCTTACACACACTTTTTATTTTTTCAATTATAGTTGACATACAATATTATATTAGTTTCAGGTGTACAACACAGTGATTAGACAGTTATATAACGTAAGAAGTGATCACCCCAATAAATCTAGTACCCATCCGACATGATACATAGTTATTACAATACTACTGACTATATTCCCTATGCTATACTCTATATCCCCATGACTATTTTGTAATTATCAATTTGTACCTTTTAATCCACTCCTTCTTTCACCCCCCTCCCCCACTCCCAATCTGGCAGCCATCAAAATTATCTCTGTATCTATGAATGCTTATTTCTCTTGTTTGTTTATCCTATTCTCTAGATTCTACATACAAGTGAAATCTTATGGCATTTGTCTTTGTCTGACTTACTCCACTTAGTACAATACCCTCTAGGTCCATCCACGTTGTTGCAGATGGAAAGATTTCATTCCACACCAGCTTTGTTTGTTTATTTTCATCTTCATGAAATATCTTTTTCTGTCCCTTTACTTTCAGTCTTTGTCTTTTGATCTGAAGTGAATCTCTTGTAGGCAGCATATGTAAGGGTTTTGTTTTCTTATCCATTCAGCCACTCTATATCTTTTGCTTGGAGCATTTAATCCATTTACATTTAAAGTAATTGTTACTAGATAAGTAGTTATTGCCATTTTATTATTCATATATTTTACTTCTCTTTCTCCTCCTTTTTCATCATCATCATAATCATCATCATCAAGAAGTCCTTTAACAGTTTTTATAATACTGGTTTGGTGTTGATGAACTCTTTTAGCTTTTTCTTGTTTGAGAAGCTCTTTATCCATTCATAGATTCTAAATGACAGCTTTGCTGGGTAATCTTGGTTATAGGTCCCTGCTTTTCACCACTTTGAATATTTCCTGCCAGTCCCTCTGGCCTGCAATCTCTGTTGGGAAATCAGCTGATAGTCTCATGGGAGCTCTCTTGTAGGTAACTAACTGCTTTTCTCATGCTGCTTTTAAATTCTCTCTTTGTCTTTAATCTTTGGCATTTTAATTATGATGTGTCTTAGTGTGGGCCTCTTTGGGTTCATCTTGTTTGGTACTCTCTGTGCTTCCTGGGCTTGTATATCTATTTTCTTCAGCAAGTTAGAAAATTTTTTTGTTATTATTTCTTGAAATAGGTTTTCAATTCCTTACTCTCTCTCTCTCTTCTTCTTCTGGCACCCCTATGATGCAAATTTGGTATGCTTGATGTTATCCCAGAGGCCCCTTAACCTATCCTCATATTTATGGATTCTTTTTTCTTTTTACTGTTTTGATTGGGTGTTTTCTGCTATCTTATCTTCCAAATCGCTGATTCGATTCTCTGCTTCATCTAACCTAGTGCTGATTCCCTTTAATGTACTCTTTATTTCAGTTATTGAATTCTTTATTTCTGACTGGTCTTTTAAAAAATTTTTTATATCCATTTTTATGTTTATCTCTTTGCTGATGTTGTCACTAAGATCACTTAGCATCCTTATAACCAGTGTTTTGAACTCTACATCTGGTAGATAGCTTGTTTCCATTTTGTTTCGTTCTTTTTCTGGAGCTTTGTTTTGTTCTTTCATTTGGGACATGTTTCTTTGCATCCCCATTTTGGCCGCTTTCCTGTGTTTGTTTCTATGTATTAGGTACACCTGGTCATAGAGTGGCCTTATGTAGTAGGTGTTCTGTGGGGCCCAGTGGCACAGTCTCCCTGGTCACCTGAGCTGGGTACTCCAGGAGTATGTCCCTGTGTGGGCTGCGTGCCCTCCTGTTGTAGTTGAGTCTTGGTTGCTGTTTGCATGTCAATGGGAGGGGTATAGGAGCTTTGAAGAATGATTGTTCTCTGCCCCGGAATAGTCTTTAGGAAAAACAAAATTGTTCAGGTAATTTCCCTAAAGACTCTTGTTCATGGCAGCAACACCCATTGATAATTGATCCTATTCAGAGAAGTGGGTATGAAATTCAACTAACATCTTGTTACTCTGCAGGAAATATTTCAATATCTCCCATGTTGCTGACTGTCACTCGAGACTAAGAAAATTGTAGAATGTAAGGGGAAGATAGAACAGACTTCTTGGAAGCAAATAAAACAGCCTATTAGGTCAAAATGATCATACAGGGGGTCCCTGTGGGTTTTGCATTAAGCATAGCTTTATGGAAAATACAGATTGAGGCAATTAGTCCTTTCCAATTTTATGCAAGCAGTAGCAATGGGAAGTATGCCAAGAAGGATGATTAAGGATTAAACAACAGCATGGGAACTTGATAAGAAGCTACAAAATTTTTTTTGCCAGCACTTGATATTTCTATATCACCACCTATTAGATTGCAAAAAGTGGGGGACCTTCTCCTGGGCCCCACACCTCAGTCCACTTACTGTTCAAGGGAAAGTTGAGGAAGAGAAGAATTCTGTCTCCTCTAACTTCTAATAGGGAACACAGCCAAGAGAGGCAGGAAGAAGCACGCTCATTTCCAATCTTTCTGGCAAGCTCAAGTGAAAGCAAACACCACTGCCAATTCTATTTTTTAATACTGATTTAAAAAGGGTTGTGTCTACACATGCAGAGGGAAGTGCACAGTGCACTGTGTTAATTTAAGCAGCATAACAATTTTTTTGTAATTAAAAAAAAAAAAGCCTAACCCTTTGCCTGACTATCCAGGTATTTGTTTCACACATGGTAGATACAAATGGGGGGAGACTAAAGTGCAGCAATTGCTTCTGTTGTCATATGTGTGCTGCCCAGCTCAACATTCAACACCCCATCTGTCCCAGGCAGGGCCGGAGGCCATTCCTGGGACTTCTCAGTCTGAAACTAGGAGAAAGTAACTCTTCTTCCTTTTGGAAATAGAGCTGAGTTCTTAGATCTACTGAACCCTGGTGTGAATGGCACTTTGGTAGTTTGAGTTGGATAGCTATCAAGAGAGAGGACGAGGAGGAGAGAGAACAAGAGTAAGAGTCAGAGCTAGAGAATACGCGAGGCCCAGTTCTCTCTCTTCCAGTCTGTGAATACTTCTCACAGCCAGTTCCACAATATTTAAAAAGTCTATTTGATATTTTCCATGAAAACCTGTGCTCTAAAGATCATCTATAGAAAAATATCCATTTATTTAGTTTGCATTAAATTTAATGGCCTTTTGATATTTTAGTCTTTCTAACTGAAAAAGTATCCTGGTCTTATGCCATCACAAATAATGTTGCAATGAACATCCTTATACTTATGCCTTTAGACACTTTCCAGTTTCAGTCAAGCTCTTAGAAATGAAACTGTTGGTTCAAAGGGCGTTTTTGTCCCTTTTAAGTATCCCATAATGCCCAGCCATGCTCAGTTGAGTAATGAACACATGACATGTGTTAAACAAGAGGCTATATAGCATTGTAGTTGGAGCACCAACTCTGCCAAAAACTAGTCCCAGCTCTGCAACTCATGGCAAGCGTGACCCGGGGTAAGTTATTTAACCTTTGAAAACCAGAGTATACCATCTATTAAGTGGTGTAACAATAATACCATATTGAAGTAGCTATGTGCCAGGCATTGCCTTAAGCATTAGGCTCATTTACTTCTCAAACATTATCATGTAGGTACTTTTAATATTCCCTTTTATAGATGAAAGAACTAGGCACAGAGACGTTATGCATTTTGCTCAAGAGCACACAGCTAGTAAGTAGTGGGGCTGGAATTTATCCCCAGGAAGCCTGGCTCTAGAGCCCATCTTTTAAATACTTCCTCACATATGATAATGAGAACTGGTAATGAGAAGATAGGTAGATATGTAGGTAGGTGGGTAAGAAATAGATGTAGAGAGGGAGAAAGAGATAGACAAAGAGTTTAGTATCTTGTGTGGCCCTCAGTGAATTCATGTGGCCTGACTACAGCAAATATGAGACCAGTCCTTCCTCCTGCAACACACATCCTTTGAGAACAGACAAGCTGGCCTGACGGATTTCCTTAAGATTTCATTTCTATGAAGAGGAAGGCTGGGAATGGAGACACATGTGACTCTGGAGATCTGTTAAATCTTTTAGCTCAGGAATGAACAGAATCATGGGAATATATATATATTTCTTAGACTAGGAATCAAATGGGGTTGATTAAGGAAGCTGTAAGGACTCTGAAAAATTAAACTTCCATCTGAGGAAGCCAAGTGGGGTGGTGGAGAAAGTTACAGAACATGGCTTCGGCTCGGAACAAGGGACCCTCAGGCCAGACCATCTGGGGAAATTCTTTCTGATCAAGTAAAGTGTGATATTACAGAAGGAATAGGTGGGGCTTCTAAAGGGTGAGGCTAGTTGTCACTGGTTAAGTGCTTTATATGACTCATCTCATTTAGTCCTCACAACTACTGTCTGAGGTAAGCAGGATTACTGTCACTGTTTAACCAATGAGGAAACCAAGGCACAGGAGGTGATGTGACTTGCCCAGGAGTCTGTGCTCCTACCCATCACAGCCTGAAAAGGTGGGACAAATTCTGCCATAGAGAGCATAGTCAAGATGGCTGAGATGGGGGTTTGGGTCCTATGTCTACCACTGGGTGGGTAACCTTGGCAACATACCTCATGGCTCCAAGCCTCTGTGTTCTCATCTGTACAATGGGTGTAGGAGAGGAATCTAACTTATAAAGGGGTAAGTTCTATACGAGGTAATTCATACAGAACACTGAGTGCAATGGTTGCCACATGGCTAGCACGCAAGAAATACATTAAGGACCAGAAATAACAATTATTTCTTGTACTTGTGTCAAAAATCACAATGATTAAAATTAGGCTCTTTAAATCTTGATAAAATATAACTATTTTATAGAGCAATAAGTACCTATAACTATTTTATAGAGTAATGAGTATCAAAGCATCTCTTGCCTAGGAAATGGACTAACTGTGTCATAGACCATATATCACTAGTTCTAACGAAGCCAAGACTACTGTTACATTTTTACGAGCAACTTGCTGGACTCCATGTGGCTTCAGAATTGCTGTCTGTGGGACTGAAGTGTGAAGTTTATAGAGTAAGCATCCAACTATAATCTTCAAATTATTAACAGAAATTAAGGTCAATTCACAAAAATAATCATCCTAGCAAACAGAATAAACCCTTGCTCAGCCCTCATTGATGGAAGAGGTTGTCCTAGTGGTAAAAAGTTGGAGTTCCAAAAAATTTTTTTGCAAGAGAAATAGTGTTTCATTATGATCTGATGGTAATAGTGACCATTGATTAATCTTAACTAGGACTTAGCCATTTGAGTATTCTCAACAGGAGTCGACAGAAGTATTTATTCCTTTTTAATTAATAAAGAAAAAGGCTCTAAGAGAGAAGTGACTTTCTGGATAGATCAGCTTCTCTGTTATCCCCTTTCTCCAAAACCTTGTTAATAACAGATATTAATATTATAAAGTCCCTGTGAATAGTTGAATTAAACAGCCAAAAAAGTTCTAAAATGGATTATTTAGAAATTATTCTACATAAAGTTTTTATTGTATGACATGATGACATGTGGTAAGTAGTTACCTGGCTTAGGGAAAATCACAGACTTTCTCAATTATGTGCTGTAATGAGCTTTAAAAATGTTGTCTGTCACAGATGCAGAGGAAACTGGTGGTTGCCAGAGGGGAGGGAATGAGGGGACGAGTGAAAAAGTGAAGAAGAATAAGAGGTACAAACTTCTAATTATAAAACACATAAGTCATGGGGATATAATATATGGCACAGGGAATATCATCAAAAATATATGATATTTGTTACAACTTTCTATGGTGACAAATGGTAATTAGACTTACTGTGGCGATCATATCATAAGGTATAGAAATGCTGAATCACTATGCTGCACACCTAAAACTAATGTAATGCGCCAACTATACTTTAAGAAAAATGTAGGCTGTGCTTCTTTTGGAATTCTGAAGCAAAAAGGACAGGAAAATAGCTTTGATGGCTCTCTGTGCCCCTACCAAGTGATGTTCCCTCCTGCGTGGGGTTGGCTCAGGGCCAGGGTGTCCCTCCATCCCCTTCCCCCTCAGGAAGACTCCTTCAGGAGGGTCGTCCCCTTGCCCTCCTGAGAGACAGTGTTCAGACTCCTAGTTGTGGACAGTGGCAGATGATGAAGAAAACTAAACTGCTCTTCTTTAAGTTGTTGCAAGAGAAAGTACTTGGGGGAAAGCTTAGGCTGGAACTAGGAACCTTAGTATGACTCTCAAATCAAGGCCAGTTAGGTTTCAGAGAACTGGGCTTTGGTGGAGACTCGGAGCAGGAGTCTGAGGCCAGGACAGGCCTGCTGCAAATGGGAACAGACGGGGTGAAGCTGAAGCTCCCATGAAAGTCCATCACGGACCCCGCTTCGGTCTGAGAGGACTGGGCTGTGGAGGGGGCACTAGGCTCTCTGTGGTGGCAGAAGGCCAGCTCCAGAGAGTCATACCAGTTACTCTGTCCTTAAATAGGCTTCCATTCTGTATGATTAAGCACATAATTTCCAGTTTCCTCCCTGAACATTTCCTTGAGCACGCCACACGCTTCCTGTCTCAGCCCATCGGCATGTGCTTCCTCTGTGAGGAAATTTCTTCCCTCGACTCCTCGTTTTTCAGGTCTCACTTCCTCAGAGTTCTTCCCTGACCCGCTTCTCTGAGTTAGGTCTTTCCTAGCAGCCTCCCTTCACTCTGTTTGATCCCTTCATGGCACGTGGTATGAGTTTAATTTCAAGTCTTTTTTATTTGTTCATCTGTTTATTGCCTGTTTGCCATTAGTCTGTGAGATCCAGAATGGCAAATCTGACTCTTTAGCCTTGATTCCAGCATCAAGTACGGAGCTGGGAACAGAGTAGGTGTTCAATAAATGTTTGCCAAATAAGTAAAGGAAGGAAAGAAACTCCCAACTACCCCCTAGGCAATATATCTGGAAGAAAATTTCAATATATCTATAGAGTAAGGAATTATTAAGGGCCCTTGGAAAGAGGTTAATTCAATTTTTAAAACATTCTCAGAGAAGAATCCCAGGAGAAAAAGAAACATAAATAAGTTAGTTTGTGGTATTTCCTGGAAATGGCTTAATGAGATTGTCCATTGATATCCAAAAACTGTGGGAATGTTGCCCCTTTCATCATCTGTCTCTTCCCAGTTGCATTTCCTACAGGATTATAATGATAAAAGTAATGAGAAAATACCAGAAGAGTTAGGTGTTCAATTATCCTGGGATTACAGTTATGGATTTTGAAGCGCTGTCATGGCAATGTTGACATCTTGGCCACTTTAGTGCTTCTCCGTATGAAAAAAATGAGTATGAAATTTGGATGTTTATTAACAGGTCTAGTAAAGATATGGGAGGAGAGGATGTAAAAGTTATTGGCCAGCCTGAGGTTTATATTATAATAAAAAACTTTATTTATTTAAGATATCCCTATGCCTCACAACTACAGTCTAAGACTGGGAGTACCTGAATCATAAACACTTCTAGACTGAGACAGTTGCTGTGCTGACCTGGTGGTTGGGGAGCTGGACCTTGGTTTCAGGGCTATTATTAAGGCTACAGAATTAATATGAACACAGAGCAGATCTACTCCTTGGAATAGAGGCTACGAGCATCCAGATAGAGGAGAAACTTTGACAAATCATGCTGGTGAGGGAGGGAGAGAATATCCTCTTTCATCTCTAATATTTTATATATGTGAATCCCACTTAGAATTCATTCATTCATCCATCCATTCATTCACTCACTCATTCTTCTAAACTCAAAATTATATCTGTGTATGTGTAGTAACTAAGTACAATGTAGCAGCTCTCACTTTGCACAGCAGTGTAGGATCATAAAACTTATCATGCAAGCTGAAATTGTGCAAAGTGATCATCCAAATCAATAGGAAAAACTGATTGTTGCATGATCTTTAAAAGGTCTCTTACCGTTGGTTATAAGTGCATAGGAAAATGAAAAAATAAAATAGTAAAATTATTATTTATTTAGTATACTGCAATTTAAAACATTAGACACATTGAGAATTAGTGTAAACATCTTACCAGAGTCATTTGTACGGCACTTGCCTTCTCTTCCCATCTATATAACAACACAGAGAAAACACCTCTTGTGTGTCTTGGCAAATGGTCATACTCCACATCAGCTATTTCTTCTATAACTCTGTTTACATTCAACTTGAATTCGACTTTTGGAGTAATCAATTTTTCATTTCTTTGCTGCACTTTCATCTTTTCTGGCTAATTCTCTCATTCGCTCATCCATATTCATAAAATGTCACATAGGCTTATTCCTGGGAGACAAAGAGGCAACATGACTACATACTTTGCTGTCTATGTGGAAACTGGATAACGAATGTGAAGTGACCAATCACCAACAGACTTTGGAAGAAGTGATTTGTTACTGAGCATGATGTGAATCTGTTTTTTTTTGTTGTTGTTGTTTTTTAATGAAGTAATCTGTGGACTGAAAAGCAAGCAGTAAAGTTCAGGCTTAATGCAACTACTCAGTTCATTTGTCGTGGTAACTGAAGTTTGACCTGGGTTATTGCAGGGCTGATGTTATATAACCAAAGTTGTGGTAACTGGAGATCATGCATACCAGAACTATGCGAAACAAGAACTGCCCACACATAAGAATGATAACTAGAGAATGTCAAGGGGGTACATAATAGAGATTACCACCCAGATTGTGGAGTTAGAGACGGTTGTTTAGAGAAGGCGACATGCAGGCTGAGACCTGATAAATGAGTAGGAGTTAGTCTGAGTAAGAAGTGTAGAGAAGATTGTTCTAGGAAGAGGTCAGAGTATGCATAAGGCCCCAAATGTAAGAAAGTGCATGGGGTGTGGGGGTGGTAGCCATGGTTCTTACAGGCTGATTGTGGGTAATAATCCCATTCATTATCTTGGCTGCCTCCGGCCCCGAAGGCTGTTGCTCTTGGTTACCAGGCAGCATTGGCTGCTGTGGTTGGGAACCTCAAACACTCTGTTTTGGGAAAGTCACCTGAGCCAGTGCTGAAGGGCAGTCTACTGCCTCCTCCAGGCCAAGAGGCCTACCTCTAGCAGCTAGGAAAGTCAATAGGAAGATGGACCAAATCAAAATGAACTTAGAAGCCAGTTTGTATTCAAGATACCGGAAACATTGGTGATTCAGATACAAATGCTCTAAATACAGGATGGTATAAAGCAGAAAGCAAATCCCTTTACAAGTCACAATACAGAAGGTTAGTTCAAATCGTTAAATGATAAATCATATTTCTAGTGAAGCTAAATACCAAGTACAGTATTTTATTCTATTTGGTTAAACTCTGAATGGTTACTACAAGCCACCCAGCCCAGGCAATGCACTGAAAATAATCTCCCTCAGTTTCCTCAACACCCTTATAAGTCAGCTACTATCATCTCTCATTCTACAGATGATGAAACTGAGGTAAGTCACTTTCGAGTCACAGGGCTCGAAATCAAACTTAAGACTTATTCTAAAGCCTGTGTCTTTAGCTATCACATCATCAGTATATTGAATCAATTAATGACAATAAATGAAAATGTCAAATTGAGTGATTCTTTTATATAAGATAAACAGACCAAGATAAATGCTAGTTAATGAAAAAGGAGAGAATGTTTCATTCTTATAGAAACATTGAGACACAGAGAATGCTCAAAAGTGGCCATTTAAGAAAAATTTAGTGAAACTGAGTGGAATCCCAGGCACGAGCAATGAATTCAAGATTCTATTAGGAAAGCAAAACAATGAGATTATCTCAATTATTGAGTTAACAATGAGATTTCACCATCAACATTTTAGCCATGAGTAAGACATTTATTTGAATTAGATAAGAAGATATAATGTCATTTGAAGGAGGCTCAGTAAATTTAATAACAGAGATAAATGAAACTGACAATGATCTCACACTTTAGAAATCTAAACATGGGACCAAGGTTAGACACAGAGACCCTTGTGGCTATTGAATGAACTCGAATGCTGCTGTTTACACTGTCTTACTGGAGACCAGATATGATTTTTATGTTTCCTTCTTCTAACCAAGGAGATTAAGAAAGAATTAATTCAATTCCTTTTAAACCAAAGTGCAGGAGCAAGAAACAACCTTGAACCTTCCCTACTCAAATAGCAGCTTTGTTGGTAATTTAATCACTAACTGAGTTGTGTAACTTGCCTACGACAAATGGTAAAATACCTACGATGTAGAAATCTGCCAGAGCAGTTCCTTCATGGGAAGGGGAGGGAAATCACTAGCCAACTCACACACACATTCTGCCTCCAAGCCTCTTGCTCTCTGCCCTCAATTACTGAAATTGCTTCTGTATTAGAGTAGAACATGGGACCAGTTTTGGATCTAGCAAGAGGGTGAAGTCACAAAAACTAAATACTCTGCTTCACTCCCCTTCCTTCCCCACCCCTGCTTTGTACTTGCCAGCCTGCAGCCTCATACTGGGCACATCCACGGTGCTCCATCAAGTTAAAATATCAGCAAGAAAGAAACGTGAGGTCCCGCACGATCTGGCTCCAACATCATTGTCCAGCCTTATCTTATGCCTCTCTCTCCCCGCGCTTGCTCCAATGTTTAATTTTAGACATGGACATTTTGAATACAATCAATCTGGGCTGTTCTTCCCTTTCCTAATAACCAAAACTTTCATTCCTCAGTCTCAGCTTAAGCTTCATTTTCTCTTGGAAACTTTCCTGGGTCATTTGAACTATATTAGGTCTCCTCGTCACAAACTTCCATAGCTACTTGTGCTTTCTAACACTGAAACGGCTTCTTCTATCTCCTCCGCAAGATCAGAGGGTCTGTGAGGACAGGCAGTGTTTATCTTGCCAATACTATATTACAACACTGAACATAATGCCTGGCATGTCACCTCCCCTTTGCCAATGTTTGTGGAATTAATGGCTGCCTTCTTCGTTTTCTATTTGAAAAAGGTATTATAAAATATTTAAGATATACACAAATGTGTAAAGAAAAATAACACAAGTCCCTGGTATGGACCACAGATAGAGTAAGTTTAAGGCCCTGCTTACCACTCCCTGGTTGCATCCTGCTCTCTAGAGGCAACTAGCAGTAGTCTGGATTTGGTTACAAGCACTTTCATACATTTTTAATACCTTTGCTATGCACATATGCAAACTTATAGTATTATTTTGCATGTTTTTATAGCTTATGTAAATGTTATATTATATATATCCTTTTGCAACTGGCATCTTTCAAGTTTGTGTGAAAATGTGTATCAGTAGATTTTGGAGAAGCAATGTGGAATATTGACAAGAACACTGATCTAGTAGTTAAACAGAGGTGAATTCCAGTACAGCTCAACTGCTTAGCAATCATGCCACTTTGGGAATACAAAGCCACAGTTTTCATTCTGTAAAATTAGAATTATAGTCTCCTATCTGCCTACCTTACAAGGTTGTTACAATAATCGAATGAGAAAATGTTGCTGAAAAGATGTAGAAACCCGATGTACTATGCAACATTGGGACATCAACAACGAAATTTTATTACCCAAGTATAATATGGCAGAAGAGTTGTAAGAAAACAACAATATAACAAGAACATAATTTATCACCTCCTATATTTAAATTTGTTATCACCTACAATTTATTTTCTTTTATCTATGTCTAACTGGGGTGTCCTAGAAATAATTCCTTACTCCTGAAGGATAGACCTGGGAAAATGAGGCCCTCGAGAGAAATATATTTGGGTTCCTGAGTTTCTACTACCTGTAAAACCCTACTGAGGAGACTTTTGAAATGAGTGCAGTTGGTTCCAGAAAGATATTTATTGCTAAGGTTCTGTCTTTATACTCAGATAGATGTTGAGGTGGGAGAATTATGATGTTTAAAATAAGGGTTTTAGAGCTTCAAAGATCTGGGTTCAAATCTTGCCTCTACTTCTTTTTAATGAGGATAATAAAATAATCTCGTAGGACTGTTGGGGAGATTAAATGAGCAAACATATGTAAAGCAGCATACTCAGTGCCTGCAGGATGTGGCTCAAGACCAGGCTTAGCTGAAATTTCCCAGCAGGTGAGGCAAGGTTGCTGGGCTGTTTTTCCTCTTACATGATGTCAGTTACCTCTGCTTAATTCCTAATTCCTCTTCACCCTTTAAAAAGTGTTAGTGCAACTATTCTGTCAGGACTTTCATCAGCTCCGTATCTGCTGACACTTCTGTAAATGACCAAGGCAGCGATGATGTGTTCAGTGAACAGAGTGCTGCCTCTACCACAAGTTTTTATATGGGCCAAATGCTTTGGACCCGAAATATTGATTTCTGGTTTAGAAACTGAGAAAGAGCAGCCCAGTTAATTTGTCAGATTAATTAGTAAGGAACCAAAGAGAGGGTTTCAAGTTAGTTAATAAAGTCTATTTTTCGTCAAGCCATCTTGGTCTCATGGAAATACTAGGAACGGATAAGGTTAAAACTCAGTGTCAGAACTCTGGATTCCTGCAGAATGTTTTGCTATCCATCTCTGCTTTACCAGAATCCTTCTCTTTGATTCTTATGGTCATGATGAGTGAAAGGAGAGATTTATCTTGTGGATTTGCACACTGCCATCTGGGTTCCTGGGAACCGGCTTGCTTTGCAAGCACACATTTCTTTGTATAAACAGATCCCCTGTAAAGGTCTCTGCACAAGTAGGAAGGAGGTGAAAAAGCAGGGAGGAGGGAGGACAGAACAATGTCCTCTCTGTTCTAGTAATCTGGGGAGGCTTCCTGGAGGGCATATGCCTGGAAAAGATGGGTGGAGATGAGTACATGGAATTTTGCCGTCACAGATTTCTTTTGTTGCTCTATCTCCACTGGTTCACTCAAAGAACTGTATTAAGCTCCTGCTACTAGGCAACAAAGCATAGTGGCTTGGGAGTGAGACTCCTGAGTTTTAATCTCAGTTCTGGCACTTACCAGCTGTGTGAGCCTGGGCAAGTTATTTAATCTCTCTGTACCTCAATGTCCTCATCTGTAAATACAGATAATAACAGTACCTGTCTCACGGGGTTGTTGTCGGGGTCAAGTAAATTAATTATCCATATCTATGTCTATGTCTATATATCTTTAAAGAGTGGCTGGACCACTCTTTCTTGTAAGAGTTCAATAAACATTAGCTATTGTTCTTACTCTACTAGAGACTGTAGATGGTACTAAAAACAGTATAGTAGTTCCGTAAACTTAAAGACAGAGCTTTTCTGATAAGTTTATCAGTTCTTCAGGGTTAAGAAGAGGCTTTAAAAATAAAATAAAAACATTGAAGTTATAATCTTCTTGGCCATGCCAAATGGCTCAAACTTGCTAGGTTGATGCCTAGAACTCATTTGGGAGGCAAAGACACCAAACTATGTTTAATGGTTAAGAAAATAAATGCTATTATCTATCTGCTAAATAAGCCATCCTTTCCGAATGGAAAACATCGCAGTCATTTCACTTTGCCACTGATTTCAGCCAATGCTGTTGGAGCAGCACAAATGGAACGTAATATAAAAGTATACACATAATGTACTGTTCTAAATTCAAAGAGCGTGTTTCTCTTCCATGGCTATTCCCCGAAATTTTCAGAGATGATGCATAGAATGAGGTGGTTATTAAGCTAAAAATGAACAACAGTAAAACAGGGAGGGATCGCAAGGGCTGATAGAGTTGAAGGGAAACCATAAAATATTATAGATAACAGGAATAGAGGGGATTATAAGAAGTTGCGTTCACTCTTTTACTTTATGGGAAGACTAAACATATTGTAGTTTGGAGTTCACAGATAAAAATCTTTAAAGAAACTAAAAAAAAAAAGTTCATAGATGGAAAACTTACATGTTTACTCAAAGGCCCATTGTTCAGCAATGCTTCTAAGAAAATGACTTTTGTGTAAACTAAATTCCTCACACTGCAGCTAAAGTCTGCCTAAAAGATGCTGCTGCAATTATAGAAAAAACCCCACATAACTAGAATTCTTGGAGAATGGGTTGGTTTTATAGTTGCTATTTTTGCTGTTTTTCTTAGCTCAGACTAAGAAAAAAATATTTCAGCTTTCTGTTCACAGATTTTTTGCGGGGGTGGGGGGGGTGGGGGGTGCAAGTAGTGAGGAGGGCTTGGAAACAGTAGAGAGAAATATTTTAATCTTTAAATAATTCGGGACTCTACAGGGTTTTGGCGCTCATTAGGAGGAATATGCCAATGACTGGGCAGAGCTATAGATGTAGAACACTGAGAAGACCCAACCAGTCTTCATTCCCATTATGTCTCTTTTGGAAATAGTGCTTTTTATGGGAAGGGGAGGGGAGAAAAGTCACTCTATACCAGAGTCTTCCCTTGGGAGCTGAGAGTAAAAAATGAAAAGAAAAAAGTACAGTTCTAGTAAATTCAAGGGTCGTTCTAATTCATAGAAGCTTTTTTTTTTTTAACACCTTAATTGAAATAAAATTCACCCATTTAAAATGTACAATTCAATAGTTTTTAGTATTTTCACAGAGTTGTGTGACCATTACCATAATCAGTTTTAGAACATTTTTATCACCCCAAAAAGAAACCCCATACTCATCAGCAGCTATTCCCTATCTCTATTCTCCCAACCTTGTCCCAACTACAGGAAACCACTAATCTATTTTCTATCTCTACGGATTTGCCTATTCTGGACAGTTCACGTAAGCGGAGCCATATAAAATGTGGTCTTTAGTGAGTTGCCTCTTCCACTTAGCATAATGTTTTTGTTTCATCAATGTTGTAGGGTGTGGCAGTATGTCATTTCTTTTATTGATATATAATATACCTTTATACAGATATAATAAAATTTGTTTATCTATTCATCCATTGATGGACATTTAGGTTGTTTCTATTTTTTGGCTATTATAAATAATGCTTCTAGAAACACTGATTTACAAGTTTTTATATAGACTTATGTTTGCATTTCTCTTAGGTAGACACCTTGGAGTTGAATTGCTGGATTATACGGTAGCTCTATGTTTGAGGAACTTTCAAACTGTTTTCCAACATGGGTGCACCATTTTACATTTCCACCAGCAATACACATTCCAATCTCTACATCCTTGCACAGCATATTATCTGTCTTTTTTATTATGGCCATCCTGATGAGTGTGAAGTGGTATCTCACTGGGGTTTTGAGTTTCTTGTCCTTAATGACTAATGATGTTGAGCATCTTTTCATGTGCTTATTGGCTATTAGAATATCTTCTTTGGAGAAATGTTTACCTAAATCCTTTGCCCGCTTTAAAATTGGGCTTTTTTTTTTTTTTTTAAATAATCGAGTTGTAAAAGTTTTTTTTATATATTCTGAATACAATTCCTTTGTCAGATACATATGATTTGCAAATATCTTCTTCTATTCTGAGGGTTGTTTTTTCAGTATCTTGATAGTGTCCTTTGAGGCATAACCATTTTTAATTTTGATGAAGTTCAATGTTTATTTTTATTTCTTGTGCTCTAGGTTTCATATATAAGAAACTGTTGCCTGTTCTAATGTCACAAAGATTTATACTTATGTTTTTTTCTATGAGTTTTATAGTGTTAGCTCTTACATTTAAGTCTATAATCCATTTTGAATTAATTTTGTGTATAATGTAAAGGGGTCTGACTTCATTTTCTTGCATTCGAATGTCTAGTTTTTATATCTTCATTTGTTGAAATGACTGTTCTTTCCTCACCAGTTCATGTAATTACAAAATTACAGCTCATTATTTAAAAAATCAGCTTCAAAACATATCTGTGTGATATGAAAAAATAATTTTACGATTCTTTTCCCTTCCTAATACATTGAACCTAACAGTTTTCATGCATCTTTCCACTTGTTTCATTCATTTATTAATGATGTGTTCAATGTGTATTAGGCAACACTGGGCACACAGTGAGGAATTTGACAGTGGGTGGATTAACCTGAGGCTGGTTCCTCTCTCGATAGAGAGAATGACACAACCAAGTATAAGAGAAGGGATGAGGACAGCAGATAGTTGTTCCAACACATTTTTGTACCTTCTGTCACTTCTCCCCTCTAACAGGCTAATATTTATTAATACATCGATGTCTTCAAATATTCTGTTCCTCTCTACCTAAAATATTTTCCCCTTTTCTCCTCTTCTGGTTAACTCCTACTCACTTTAGTTCTCAATTAGATCATCACTTTCTCAGGGAAGATTTCCTGACCTCCTAGGTCAGTTCCTCCTCTTCCACACAGGTACTGGGCTCTCTATTTCACCTACATAGTACTTTCCATAATGATAATAAATAATTAGTAGGGTAATTAGTGACTTAATCTACATCTCTTCTGTTAGTGTGACAGCTTCTCCAGGGTGGGTGCCATGTCTATCTTTCGATGCTTTCTACTACATAGTGCTTTAGGAAGGCAAGCTCCAGAGTCAACAGACAAACCTGGTCTGAATCCCAGCTACAGTTAACTGCTATTTTCCCATTTATACAATGAGGATGATAATGGCACCTACCTCACAGGGCTTTTTTTTTTGAGAATTAAAGAATAAGAGCATAAGAAGTGCCCAGCAGGGTGCTTGGCACATGGTAGTCAATTGGTTAAAATCCATTGAATGAATGAATGCTTTTAGCCCTATGAGGCAATCTGCCACACCCAATGGACCTGTGTGGGAAACGTGCAGTTCCCATGGAGGCTGGGGAGAGAAAGTCAAATGATAGGGTGGCACAATGACCCCTTAATAATGCTCTGGAATCATAGGCATTCGTTCAGCGTCCTGAGTGGATGTCAAACCACTCTGATGAGGGAGGGATGATGTCTTTCTGAGGCATCGTCTATAAAACCATTAAAAACAATTAGCCAAACTACATTTTTGTATTTCCAAAGAATGTCAAGCAACCAGTCTGGCTAATTTAAAGAAAGAATTTTTGTGCCAATATTATTATAGCTTAGCATTTAATATAGTGCTTAAGAGGGGAGGCTCTGGAGTGTAATTTCTGGAGCACCCGGACTAGCCCCTTCACTTACCATTTAGGCAAGTTGCATAATAATCTCATTGAGCCTCAGTTACCTCATCTGTACAATGGAGTTATTAATCATATATTCCTTGCAGGATTGTGAGAGGAGTCAGTGGGACAGTGCACACATAGCACTTAGCTCAGTGCCTGACATTCCACAGGCACAAAGAACTTGAGTTACTTCCAGTTAGGGTTGGAGAGGCTCTGGTTTCTGTTATAAGAGATCTAAATCCCAACGTATTAGTTTCATTAAACTCTTGACAATTTTCCAAGGAGAATAAGAAACAAAGGGTATCTAAAATACCTATTTTGTGGTATTATATTGTAAGCTCCAGTTAATCAGATTGCCAAATTTTCCATTCATTCTCAAGAAGTCATAATTAGGAAAACAAACACCACGTGTGTGTGTGTGTGTGTGTGTGTGTGTGTGTGTGTGAGAGAGAGAGAGAGAGAGAGAGAGAGAGAGAGAGAGAGAGAGAGAGAGAGAGAGAGAGAGAGAGAATGAGAATTGGAAGTGGTTAAAATTCAGCCAACTTATTTTTGTCTGAGTTTACAGAACATGAAATAAACCAATCTCTTAAGTATTTTCATTGTTCCAAATTTAGCTAAAAAGTCAGTTTCCATTCATATTATTCCCGATCTTCAGAGAAATTTCTTTTGCTTTAGGTGTTTCACAGTCATTTTTCTTTCTATCCCAGAAGAAAACTGAGAGCTCTGTCCTTTTTTCCCCTCCCTTCCTCTCTCCTTCCCTCCCTCCCCTCCTTTTTCTTCCTTCCCTTCTTTTTCTTTTCCTGTAAAGTGACCACATTACATCCCTATGTCAAATAGGGATAATTAAAATAATATTGATTTCATAGGGCTGTTAGGAGAATTAAATGAGACATGTTGATTCCTTAGTGCAGTGCCTAGCATGTAGTAACTACTTCTACATGTTAATTATGATTCTTATTACTATTTGGAAAAAGGCAAGTTATCTATCTTATTCCTTTCTTCTTGGTTCTTTTGATCTGGTCTTTTCAAACTCAAAGTCTTGAAAACAATTTCCCTTATGTCTTCCCCTAGTTCTTTTCATGGAGGCTGCTAGCAGCTGTCAGTGACAGGAGAGTGTCGGAGTTGCTAATAAATGATTTGTGTGTGATACTCTTTAGGAGTCAGGTATCTGGCTAGTGTCTCAGATGAGAATTGGTTCCCAGCTGGGACGTGCTCATGGCATTGGTTAGTGTCTGCCTAGGGCTTGGCTGCTGCTGTCATGTTAAACCTGTCTCAAGGGTGCTGGGGTGATGGCCTTTGCTGTGAAGCAGACTGGTAAAGGCAGGGTCAGAAGCAAAAACTGTTTCCATAGGGACTGGTCAGTACTCCCAGGGTCAGGCGTGAGTGACTGCAGCCTTGTGTGCCATATTAAGTAGCATCACATGGATCTCTGAGATTCAATGTTCTAAATTAATGCACAGAGAAGGGGCAAATTCAATTTCTCATCTTCTGTCAGCTGGCTTGCCTATTGGTGAAGTTTCTTGCTGTCTCTCTCTCTGGCTCTAAGGACTGGAGTGATAAGAAAAGTAGAAAAGATGCTGGTTTCTCCTTCTTAGATTCCTTCCTGAACCTTACCAGGGAGAACAGGGCCCTTAAACTTGAGAGAGCATTTGAATCATCTTGTTAAATACAGATTTCTAATAACCTGCCCCCAGAAACTCAGAGCAGTAAATCTGAGGGGTGGGAGGAGGCAAAGAAACTGCATTCTGAGAAGCACCCCAGGTTTACCACATAGGTGTGCAAAAATCTCTTCGAGATAGTATTACTTTAGTGATCATAGAAGTTGCATCTGTGCTTATAGCTCGTGACCCTATTAGTGTTTCCCCTCACACTATCATAACCCATGTTAAAGAGAAAGCCAAGAAACAAGCAATGAAAACTTCTTTTATTTGTATATTCCTACTCTATTTCATTCGTTCTCAATATTTCTACTATCATCTACTATGTGAAAGTTACTATGTTAGGTGCTCAGGACTTTGACAGTGGCCAATACTCTGTTTGACAATTGTATGTAGGAAAGTTATATATACATAGCGACTTTTCTTCTTTCCCAAATTAATACTGGGAAGCTCAGAGCTTAGGTAAAGTTCTTCCTTCCCCTGGTATTTGAATAGAATTCCAGCCTCAGGCGCATTCAGAAACTGCCTGATTCCCAGATGGAACAGCCCTCTCTACCCAAAGGATTTCAAAATAGCCTCAGTCAAGACTTTGTAAGAATTAGGAGTCCACAGAGGTAAAACCTGTATAAAAATCATGTAGGAGTGAAAACCTGGGGTCATATTTCCCAGAGCCCAGAAATATTTGGAGAGATTTCTTTATTTGGACAGATTATTTCAATTTAACTTTAGGCCACCCATAGATATAAATGTCTACACAAAAGCGCTTTCCAATTCTCTCTGCTTAAACCCCCTGCAGCCCTGAGGCGGCAGGTCCCTGTGCCTCTGGGGAGGTGAGCGGCCCTGAGGTGGCAGGTCCCCGTGCCTCTGGGGAGGTGCAGTGGCTAAGAGTATGAGCGCTCAAGCCAGACTGCCAGGGTAGAAATCTCAGCTCACTTAGAGGATGTGAGATCTTGGCTCAGGTTTTAATATCATGAATCCTAACCTCTCCAATTCACAATTTCCCTATTAGTAAAATGAGGTGAACAGTAGTCCCAGCTCATAGGATTATTGTGCAGATTTAATGAGCTGATTCTCATAATGGGTCTGCTTGTCACAGGGTCTGGCACAGAGTAAGTGCAAATTAATGTGGGCTATCCATCACAAAAATGAACATGCTCCCTGCTCCCTGCTGCAGCTGCAGAGACCATTTTTTTAATCCCTCCAATATGCCAAGCTCTTGCTCTTCCTCTGGACCTTTGCCCATGCTCTTTCCTCTTTCCTGCTCTCCCACTCTGACCCCTACTGCCTTTCTAACTCTATTCATCCTTCCTCTTCCATCCAGCATATTTTCTCCAAGAAGACTCTTCACCTTCAAGACTGTTTACATGTTTCTTTCTTGAGCTCCACAAATACCCTTTACATATCCCTGTCAAAGCACCTGTTGCCCTGTACTGTCACACCTATCAGTCACCCTCTTGCTGAGCTGTGAGCTCCATGAGGCCAGGGCCTGTCCACATTGGTGTCTGCAGGATCTCAAGTGAAATAAATTAATGAAACATAGACCTGTATGGGGCGTGAGCTTCCACCGGAAGGACCTCTATTTGAACATCTAATCTCAGGCACCTTAGGGACCCCTAGTGCAGTGAACCTCATAGAATGTCCTGGAAAGGGTCTTAGTCAGTTCCCAGGTAGAATGTCTACCTCCCCAAGCACCAGTTTTTTGGCTACCAAAGGGCAGGCATGTGACAGGACTGATTTAGCTCTTCAGGGTTTTGATTCAGCTTTTGGATGAAGATTTTCAGAGCATGTTCTTGTCTGGGACCAATGGCCAGAGGTTCTGTCCACAGCACACTGGATTCCACTCCGCCATCCCCCGCCCCCAAACCACTGTCTCAGACCTAATTAGCAATTCTCTAGGTTGGTTTTTATAATGGCATATTTGTTTCTATTTCATTCCAAATGAATTGTAATTAGCTACTGAGATTGCTGGTTGGCTAATTTCTCAGCAAGGCTATGTTCTCAGTGATAAGACACGTCTGTGACATTTTCATTCAATCTATCACCCTTCCTGCCAAATTCATTTCTCTCAGATTAATGTAAGAATCACGGCTATAATAATAAACATTTACTAAGTGTTTCTCTGTGCCAGGCATTTTGGGAGTACTTTATGTGGTTATCCCATTTAATTTTCACAACATTCCCATGAAATAGAAACTATTAGTATCCCCTTTCTACCTGAGGAAATTGAGGCACACAGAGAATAACTAATTTGTTCAAGGGACATAGAAAGATAGTGACAAAATAGGAACTCAAACTTGGGGATGCATAACTTCAAAGGCTGTGCTCTTAACTATGAGGCTCCATCAGTGCCCTATAATTTTCGGTTATTATAATGTCCCAATTTGAAAGCACCAGGTACACTAAAAAATATACACTCTGTACCCAAAGTGACTTAGCTACTGTGATCTTACCAAACCCATGCTTTTGATATTACATCCTAGCTTACATTTTGTCTTTTGTTTGAAAGGTCAATGGGACAGAAATATTTCATTTTCTCCTCTTTTTCCTTTTGGAATCGGGTACTGTTTTGTTTGTTTTGGATGAATGCAGGTTATGTGATTGTCAATGGATGGCTATCTGGACTGGTACCCAGCCAAAACAAGATTAATATGACGATTTTATTTTTATGGGAGCCACTTCACTCCTCTTTGATTCTAGAGCTGACTGGCCGGCCTAACCTACACTAGCCATTTAGTAAAAAATATTCTTGGATACAAGAGGGATTGAAAGGACATTGTGGATAGCTCTGTGTGCAAACTCATTTCTGTTATTGAACAAAATATGTGAGTATGTTCTCTGAACTGCCTGCATTATTCCAGTGTGTGTGTGTGTGTGTGTATGTGTATGCACACATGTGCATGTGTGTGTGTTTATGTTCTGTTTTAAGGTTAAAAGTAGGGAGAGACAGGACAGAGGATGGAAATCAGTTACTCCCACTTTTGCTTTCGAAATAAATTCTTGTGATTTACCAAATTCAGAAAATCAAGTTCGATAAATATAACACCTTGTTCATTCTTATTTAAACTGCTCTTATGTAAAAACAATGAAGAATTTAATACTTCTCAGGAGAAGACAATAGAGAATAATTGTTTAAATCTCATATTCATTCGTCAAATAATTATTAAGTGTCTAATACATGCTAGATATCAGGCTCAGCACTGAGGTTGTAGAAGTGAAATTTGCTTTCGCCAAATTTATAATCTGTATACAAATACTTAGATGTGATGAACAAAGTCAATTTGACATTAGAACGTAAGAAAGCAATAACTACGTCAGAGGTATTGTTAACACGTGGCTGGACAAGACTCTTGGCTGGAATATAAAATGGAAGAAGTGTGCTCTCTTGCCTTTGGTCTACATAATCTGTTACTAGGAGAGTATGTTCCATATTTTCCACCCAGCCTGGTATCAGTGTCAACCATAGTTAAGGTTCCATTGCTTTCTCTCTCTCTTTTATTTTTCTATATAATTTGATAAATTCTTGATTTGCTTTGATTTTGTCATTCAAAATATGGGAAAAACCACAATAGGTTACCTTTGTTTTTTTTCTATGAGCAACACGCCACTGATTGGTGCTGTGGAAAGGATGAGCATCTGGGGAAAGGTGACCCCACCATTAAAGCTAGGTGATTCTCAGCACTCACATATATTTCCCAGGGTTGGGGAAGATAGCTTCCAAAGGACTTGGACAGGCTTGTTATGGGAAGAAATTCTAAAATAGGTCTAGCTCCTGAGACATGTAGGTGTTAAGATAGTAATTCTGACTTCCCACTTGTGAATAATTCTAATGAAGAGAAAAGAGAACATCTAAAGCAGGCACAGTGAATAGATTTAATCTCACCTGCCAACTCAGATTGATAGGTCACAAGAGTTGGAATACAGTTTGAGAAGGATTCTGAGCCTTATCTCTAAGACCACTGATAACAGACTAAGTTAGATCCAAATCCTCTTGTATAATGTAAATCTCCCTGAATGTTTGCCTAAGTTCAGATTCAAAATAATCTTAATAAACTAAAATAGTAAATCAAAAACCAGCAAGATGAAGACTGAGGACCACTATATGTTCCTGCATTTATAATAAAAATTCAGTGATAGGTTACATTTTGAGATTGGAGAAGCTTGGCTTGATAGCAGTTCATGAAAAAACTGAACCCTCAGCTTCATATGAATCAATAGAACAGTGTGGCTACAAAATACTCCAGAGCGATTATGGGGTGCTAGAGTTGAACTGGGTAGCCCAACATCACTGGAACCGAATTTTAGGGTCTCTTCCTTCCAGCCCGCTGCTTTGCTTGCAGAGCTGAGTGTGTGGATAAGTTCTGAGTTTCTGAAGTTGGACATTTTCTCCCTTGGAGAATAGGAAGGAGTATGCTCATATAGAAACGAAGAGGGAGATGCCTAGAAAAGGCCAGGAATTCTTTGTTCTCAAAATAGGCCAGATTTCCAAATCAATGAAAAAAAAAAAAATCCATCAAATGATTTTGCAAATATAGGGGTTTTTGAAAAGCTTAAGATGTGTTTTGCCCCAAGTGCTCTACCCTTAAGCACACCCACATGCACTTCAGGAAGAATTTTACCCATATGGTATATTCACTGGCAGTTAACTCATCAAAATCTCTGCTGTGTCAGAACCATTTGATTTTCGACTTGCCATTTAAATTGTTCTAAAAGAGTTTCTGAAAACTTATTTTCTTGAACTAGAATATGGAGTTTGGTAAAAGAAATAAAGAGAATATGGATTTATCAGTTTGTATTTAACATAGAAGGAACTCTCACGAATTTTAAGCTTGCTGGAATCTGTTCTTTTAAAACCAGGCTGACCTTTGTTACCTTCTTCTAAGAATAATGATGATGATTATGATTATTCCACTGATTGGGTTTTGGTTATTTTCTGATTGTTACTGAAACAACCTTTTCCCAAATAATTATGCTGCAAAAATAGAGCAGGCATAAGAACTGAAAGGGAAAGTTAAAAAATATTCAGGGATAGTTGGGCTAAAAACATTGGCATACATAAGGACTTTAATTCTGAAGACAGAAAATCTAGTCTGCGAATAGACTTTCTAAGTAAAAAGCATCTAATTAATTAGCTTCCACTTAGTCTCCTTGCAGGAAGGCAAGTTCTGGGATTGGAAAGCCAATGGTAACTTTTATCCAGGGGTCATCTGTTTGACATCCACCTCACAAGAGGGAATGGGGACCTGGCCTAACCTGAGATAGTAAATGCAGGTTGGAGCACAAATTCCCAAAGACTGTATAATGGACTTTTGCTAGTTTCATATTCTCCTCATTTAATTGCCTTTCCATCAAGGTCATGAAAAAGGACTAGAGAAATATTCTCTGGAGTCCTGAATAAGTAGGTAAAATTAATCCATGTGGAGACCTGAATCCACAACTTTGATCCTATTAAGACTTAGTCTACTGATTGCTCATAGTCCTGTTTTCAGTTCAGTTCCTCAGCTCTCTTCTTGATTCAAGAGGTGAAGATTTAGATGGGTGAGCGATTTTACTTTATAGTCTTTGAATTCACTTTTCTCAATCCACGTTTGAAAAGAAGACCATGAGGAATTTTAGCTAAACTGAGATTCACGATAAAAGTTACAGAATAGGTGACAAATCAGAAGGAAAGGTATAGATGGTAGCAAATAGTATCAACTTGGGTATTTTAGTAGATACATAATGAAGGGCCTTGGAGTAACATTTAAGTGCTGGATTGTAGAAAAGAGAAGAGGATTCAGCCCCTCTCATTTTAATCCTAGAATCCTCTGGAAAGCATTAGTGTTATGCACTGTATTATTATTCCAGAGGAATAGTTAGCTTCAAACAGGCCATATCTCATCTCCTATGCTTTTTCTAGCCAAGGAACTTTGAACATTTTTTAGTGACGAGAAGTCATCACTGTAAGCTGTAAGTTATAATAGGCACAAGCAAGTTCCAAATTCATGGCTGTTAGGTGTTCATTTTCCCCAGGATGTCATAAAAAATACATTTTGACCCTTGCATTCTTTACAACATACTAGTTCTGTGCTCCTCTCTGAGATTCCAGTACTCTCTCTAAGGCCAATGGAACTGTTAAACTGGCGCCAACATTTTATAAAACAGCAAGGGTGGTTTTGATTTTGAAAACAAATATGTAAATGTGCTTATCCAAGGGAGAAAACAGACATTGTTAGATGCCCTAAAGCTAGCTGTCTCAGGAAGAAACTTCCCAGGTAGCTGGCTAAACTACATTTACTTTATAAACAATTTCTAAGAGCAATTACATTCAAACTTTTACACACTATGGGTTTGCTCATTCTTCTGTTGGTCTGATCACTGATTCCAATCCCCTTTGGGCAAAGAGTGGTAAGTAGGGAAGAGGGGAAGGTTACTTGTTTAACATTCATCAAGAATTAGATTTCAAAGAGCTGGCTTTTCCCATGTCATCTAGTGAATTCCCTGACCAATATGGTGGTATTCTTTGAGTAAGTAAAGAGGATGATCCTGTTTTTAAGAAATTACAAGTCATATGATAATGGTAGAATTCAGTTTTTTATGTGATTGATGTCCATCACTCTCTTTGGTAAGCTATATTTTTTGCTTTTTCTTTTTTAATATTCAAAGAATTTGCTTTACTTTATTTTCCCCTAACACTGTCATTTCTAAACCCAATTAAAAAATCCTCATTAGATGTATTTCCTGGTTATTACTTATTTTTATTTCTATTTGCATTAAATCACTCTTTGAAGTACACATGCAGCCACAGAATAGGAAATTATAACACATCCCCTAAGAATAGAGTAAGGTCCCAGTAAAAGTTTGTTACACCAAGTAGCAAACATAAGGTTTAATGGAAGAAGCTAATTGCCTGGGAACATTTTATTCATTTATTCGTTCGTTTATTCTATGTGCCAGACATTGTCATAGGTGCTGAGGACTTTGAGGTGGACAAGACAGATAGGATGCTTGTGCAGACTGACTTTACTTTCTAGTGGAGAGAGGCAGACAATAAGCAAACCCATGAACCAAACAAATATGAAAATTAACAGAATGTCATGCAGAGAACTAAAGTTAAATAAGGTGATGAGATAATCGGGTCACAACTTTAGATTGAGGTCATTTAAGCTGAGGTCTTATTCCAGTTACTATGGCTATATAATGAATTACCCATGAACTTGGTGGCTTAAAACAGCAATTTATTATGCTCACAAATTCTCTGGGTCAGGAATTCTGAGAGAGCATAGTGGAGACAGCTTGTCTCTGCCTCACAATGTCTGGGGCCTAGTTGGAAGACACGAAGTCTGGGGCTTGGAACCATTTCAGGGTTTTCTCAGTCACATGTCTGGTGGTTAATGCTGGCTGTCGGCTAAGTGCTTAACCGACTGCTGGCCGGCACACCTACACGGAGCCTCTCCATGTGCTCTGATTTCCTCAAAACGTAGTGGCTTAGTTCCAAGGGTAAGTGTCCTGAGAGAGCGAGCCAGGTGGCAACTCTATTATTCTTTATGACCTAGCCTAGGAAGTCACATAGTATCATTTCTGCTGCGCTCTGTTGATTAAGTTGATTACAAAGATCCACCTACTTTTAACAGGGAGCAACACAGACTCCATGTCTTGATGGAGGAGCATCAACCTTACATTGCAGGACATGTATTGATGTGGCCATGTTTGAAAAATCCAATCTGCCACAGATCTGAGTGACCAAAAAGAGTTAGGAATGTGAAAATCAAGGGAAAGAACATTCCAGGCAAAGGGCTTAGGTAAAAGCTAAGCTGGCACATATTTGAAGCACAGAGAAGGCCGGGCGAGTAGGATATAAAGAGCAAGGGAAAGAGTGGTACGAGATTGAGATGGGAAGATGGGCAAAGGCGAGATCGTGAAGAACTAGGAGCTACCTCCACTCTAGGCAAGAGCAGAACAAAGAGTGGATTTATTCCGGAACTCAGTCATACCTTATTTGGAGAATCTCTTATTCTTTCCTTGGGTCAGTTTGTCAATTTGGACCTATACCTCTCTAGAGTTTCACAGTATTCTTAGCAATGCTCTTGTTTGGTCTCAAAATTTCCTTTTTAGATACTGGACACTGTGGGGAAAAAAAAAAAAGCCCTTAATCCCCCAAAATTTAAAAGTGCCTTTAAACCAAGTGGAAAAAATAACAAAAAAGGAAAAAAAAAACGTAAACAAAAAAAGGGGCAAGAAAAAGTAAAGGGCAAAAAAATATAAGAATTATACGTGCTCCAGAAGTCAGAAAAAGAAGAGATCATCAAATGTCTTACTAAAATGAATATATTCCAGCAATTATAAAGAAAAAGTCATATATTTAACTATATAAGTGAAATACTTCTGTACATAGAAATACTTCTATATTGTAAAAAAAAAAGCCATAGACAAAATAAAAAGATAAATGATAAACTGGAATAAAATCTTTATATAGAGTTAGCTCGTACCATACACTGCACAACATAGAAAAATTTGTAAATGAGCAAAGATTACAAAGAATAGGCTCACAGAAAAAAATATGAGTGATCAATAATCATGAAAAGATGTTCAACGGCATCATAATAAAAGAAAGAAAGCAAAGCAACATACTTAACTAGATTGACAAAAAACAGTATCAAAATAAATCATTTTCACTAAATCGACAACAACTACAATGTTAGATAAAACTCAGTGTTGGTGAGTATGTGGGAGTAGACTGGCATTCAGGCACCATGAGTATAAATTTTTTCAATGGAAATTTGGCAATATTTATCAGAATTTAAAATGTGTCATTTTCTCTGCTCTAGCAATTCCACTATTTGAAAACAAGCTTATGGACATACTTACTCCTCTATGCAATGATATCTGTTTGAAGATGTTGATTTGTTATTTTTTTAATAGCAAAAAATTAAAATTATTCGGATGCCCCCCCTTGGGAGATCAGATTTATAAATTAATTTTAGCACATTCAGAAGAGCATGGATCTCTGAAATACCCTGCAGACATTGAGAAGAATGTGGGAGATTAAAAAAAAATGCTGACTTAGAAAGATGTCTAAAATATATTAAGTGAAAAAGTAAGGTAAAGACAGTATGAATAATATTTGTTTGAAGAAGTTTTATGCACAAATATATATACCTATTTTCTGTCTATCATCTATCTATCTATCTATCTAATGTACATTACCTGATTTCTGAAAGGATATACAGTTTATGAAACTTTAATAGTAGTGTTCAAAGTATGTAATATAGGCTGAAAAAAGTGGAAAGAGACTTTTTAGTTTTTATTGTATAGCTTCTGTACTGTTTGATTTTTTAGAAAAAAATCTTACACATATATCAATTTTAAAATTAAAAAGTAACACTAAAAATATTGTAAGCATGTCTACTAAGCTCTTAGGTAGTGAAGTTAATTTTAGGAATTTTAGGCACTGCTATGTTATCATATTTTAGGCCCTTTGGTGCCCCTCAAATTATACTGTTTGCTATTCTTGCTGGCTTGGTAGGCCACAAACGATAATATGAGTTGAAAGTAAAAAAGTTATAAACCTTTGTTCTTATCTTTTGACTCTTATTACCAAATCTTAAAACTTTCCACTCTGAAGGAAATTAAACTTCAGGCTAGAATTGTAAAACTTCCCTCAAATCTCAGTGACAGACTTTTATGTCACAATTCTACTCCCTCACTTTAGATGGCATCAGAGTTGTGGGGGTGTTGGGAGTATTAGGGACTGGTATGGGGTAGATTGAAAGAACTGCATTATGAAAGAAAAGACTGTATGGTCTTTTTCGGGGTCGACTTGGGCCTTCGAGGCTTATAGATATCTATTTTTGGCCTTCCCATTATTTAAAGTTCCACGATATAACACATCATCATAAGACCTTCTGTGCCTAGATTTAGATGGAAGTAAGATCATGAATAGTGTGCTTGCAATTGTTATGTCTAGATTTAAAATTTATGTCTGAGGTTTTAAATGTTAAGCTTAGAAAACCTAATTGGATACAAATATGTCTAATATCTTGCTTACAATATCCTATCTCTCTTTAGTGCAAATCTATCATTTTTTTGTGAAAATTCATCATTATGATGTAGATTTTTTTTTCTGCTTTTTTACTCTATTTAGGAGTATATGAACTGGCTGTCATATACTCACTTCTTTCTCATGAAACAAAAGTTACTTAGTTTTCCTATTTAAAAAAAGTCAATGGTGCACATTCAATGATAATACGTCTGTCTTCCTCACCTATGTGTGAGCACACTCACATTCTATAGTAGTTAAGATCGGAATACCAATTTACACAGAATACCAAGGAGAATCTGGAAGGGAAAAAGAAAGCTCAGAGAGGCAGAAGGCTGCCCTGGGATGGAGAAAAGGAGCTACGGCAGTAGTCTTGACAGTGAATGGGTTTTGGGGACTGTTGGCGTGAAAATGAATGTCGGAAGCTTCTCAAAAGCAGCCAGTGCAACCACCTGCTTCGTTTCCTTTCTGACTTCCTTGAGTCATTGTGGGGATTCCTTCCCTTGGCTCTCTCGCAGACGAGAGCTCTTT
>NW_011888915.1:1996735-2002394 GCF_000151845.1 Pteropus vampyrus
GCAGTTGTTCTCATTCTGGAGCTTTGGGAAAACTTTTCTGGGTCAGGTTGTTCTGGGACTTTCGGGAAGGGAGTGGGGCGCCATGAAGTCAATGGAATCCTTTACTATTCCACTGGCCTCTGCACGCTGTCTTCTTAATTTTCATCATTCTAGAGTCCAGGGGCCATGGCCGCATGGGAGAATGTGCCTTTATAGCTATATGGAACTCTGCTCCTCAAAAAGAGCTGGGTACTCAAGTAAGGCTGGGAAACACTGGGAGAAACACAGTTAATATGTGTCTATACTGTAGGACGCTTCAGAGCCTTTGACATGTTAATCCCCACTGTGACTCTCCAAGAGGGGACTAGCATATACAGTGGGTTTCCACATGTATGTGACCTTTCTTCTCCTCCATCCTTGCTTACTCCTGAGGCAGAGAGTGCCTTGGAATACGGGTTGGCCAAAGGCAGAATTAGGAAGAGCTAGCTCACCTTAGTGTAGGGGCAGTTCCCTAATTGCCAGCTAAAAGTGATGCTCATTGGACTCAGCAGCTGGCTCTCACACTGATTCTAGCAAGAAAAGAGGTGATACTGTGTGTAGCTTTAGCTAATAAGAACTTACAATTCCACTTGTATAAAAGTCTGCTGTCAAGTCAAGCAGAAACGCCATGCCATTGGTATGTGCTGCGCTCGCCAACTTGGCTGGCACAGAGCAGGCACACGTCACTATAATAATGACCTTTGATAGTGAAGTGAGGAGTTGGGTAACCAAGTGGGCAGCTCTGCTTCAGTCAGGAGAGGCAATTCTTGGGCAGAGATCTAAAATTCAGGGTCAGAGATTTTGTGGTCCTGACCACAAAATTCAGTTCTGCTCTTACTTGCTTTCTTGGAGGTCACAGTGTCATCATAGCCATGACTGATGTTTGCTGTGTGAGAGCCTGTGATGGCAAATTATTGAAAAGATTGAGGCAATTATCCAGTTCATTTAGGCCAAGTACCTATATTATCATCAACTCCACAAAAATGACCTTCTGCTAGCAATAGAGATCACCTATTAATATTATGACTGTACAATAGAAAAAAAAAATGATGTAAAGCAGAGGGCAATTGGGTCCTGAAGTCTACATGCACTTGCTGACAATAAACAGCCCAGATAAATTGTGACAGGTAATGATTAGCTTAAAGTGTCTAAATATGTCTGAGCCTTGCAGGATAAAATACATAAATCTAAGAATGGCCATCAGTGCGGTGGAAGTTTGTGGAATATTTCCAACGTCTGCTTTCTTTTACCAGTACCCAATGTGAGATGAAGTGCAGAGATGTGGTTCTGAGCACAGGCTCTGGAGCCAGGGGCCTGAGGCCAAATCTCAGGTTGGCTGTGTCCTAGCTGTGCACACTTGGACACCTGGGCAGGATTTTTTGTGTGTATGTGCCTTACAACACACAACGCTTGGCTCGCTTTGAGAATGAAAAAGGGTCAGGGTGAGAATGGAAAGAGGTGAGCATAGTGCTTGGCACAGAGCGAGTGCTCAGTGGATGAAAGGTAATTGCCGCCACCGTCATCACGGCATCATTTTTACACCTAACTGCTTGGATAACAGCACAAGAAGTCATTTGGCTTCTGGTTTGATAGAATTGTTAAATAGGTTTGGTACACAAACACATCCTAGTCAACTATCGGAAAGTGGCTTTTTCCTGATTATGTTTCAGAAATAGTTTTTGTTTGTTTTAAAGTTTAAGCTTTGATGATTTAGTTGTGTTTGTGGTGGAGAGGATGCAGATTTTTATTCACATGGACTTGGGCTTAAATTTCAGCTCTACTCTTGACTAGCTAAGTGACCTTGGACAATTTGCTTCACTTCCCTGAGCGTTAGTGGCCTTATCTGCAAAATGGGGATAACAATTCCTGGGTTTCAGTGAGGACTAAGTGACATTTGAACAATGCTGGGTACATATACATTCCTTAACTGTTAGTTCCCATATCTAATGGGATCTGGATGAGCTCATGAGAATTTTAAGGGAACATTTTAAACTACCTTACAACACATAACACCTGGCTCACAGGTGGCTGGATGCAGTATATCAGCAAACCTCAACAGCACAGCAAAATCAGAGTTCTGTTGATCTGAGCCATGGGGGTCACTTAACTCAGCAGGAAAACCCATAACAACATAATAGAGCCAAGAGAATCTTCTGAGAATGCATAAGTCACTCTGCCAATACTAGGTATGATTAGTGGCTAATTCCTAAAACAGGCTAAATCTGCAGCTGGTGTCCCTGTCAGAGTTGTTCTGGAGGTGAAGCATCTGGGGTACATCCAGAAATCGATTGCTTGGCTGTTTTTTGTTCCCTCGTCACAATTAAAATGGCTTCCTGGCATGTTTTACTGGTTTTGCCTTAATCTCCAACCCAGGAATTATGGCAACAGTACGACTTCAGGGGCTCTGGCTTCAGCCCCTCAACTGCCCGCTAGTCCTCCTCAAGTCTCTGTGGGATTCTGGCTTGGCTTGGCCAGCCTGACAGGGAAAAGACTGAGGAACAGAGCAGGCAAGTGGAGGTGGACCGGGGAGGAAACCCATGTCTGAGGAAGGATCTGGGGAAAGGGGCAGTTTCTGTGCAAAAGGGTAAAGGAAAGGCAGAACTGACTGCCTTGAAGTGCTGAGGGGGACAAGGATTCCTTGTCCTTGCCATTGCTGCAGGATTTGTAGTAGTAAAAATCTGGAACTAACCTGAATGTCCATCACCAGGAGAATGGCTCACCAGGTAGGGATGCATCCACGCTATTGCAGACAATTATCTGACTATTAGAGTTAGTTAGAGCTCTGTTCCTTCACCTGGAGGAATGTCAGTGCTGCAAGGACGGCAAGGTGCAGAGAAATGTATGTAACCCCTCTCCAGTGTGCACCAATAACAATGGTTTATATTCATTATCTGTTTTAAGTCAGAGACTGGGCTAAGTGCTACCCATATGTTAACTAATCTAAATATCACAACGACCCGAGGGATATATTATTATTCTGATCCTACAGTAAAAAAATTCTAAGGCTTAGCGATGCCTGGGGACAAGAGCTGAGCCAGAATTTTAACCCGGATTCATCCAGAGCTCCTGACCAGGTTTCTACACTATCTCTCATACATGTTTGTATGAGCACAGAGAAAGCTGTGGAAGAATTTATGTCAGAATCAGGTTGTCAGTGGTTAGCTGGAGGAGATAAAGAGAACATATCTTTCAATAATATGAAGAAATTTACAATTTTTCATACTTTTTTCTATGATTACTACAAATATAAAAAAAATGAATGTCTTCATGGACAAGGTTCAGAAGGGAGTAGAAACAAATGAAAACTGATTTATTGGGAACTGAGACTATGGGCAATTTAAACCTTGAATTTAATTTATTATTTTAGTTTTGTTCTAGCAATAAAGTGATTTTTAAAAGGGAATGATACATGTGGCTACATTAGTGATATATAGGCTGGTCATTCCCGTTTTCTCAAAGCGTGGTCTTTGGACCATCAGCATTAGCATCAGCTGGGAACTTGTTACAAATGCAAATTCTCCAGGCTACCTCAGATCTATCAGAACCTTTAGGGGAGTGGCCCACAATCTGTTTTATCAAGCCTTCTAGGTGAGTCTGATGCCTCAAAGTTTGAAAACCACTGGATGAAACAAACAAATGAACAGATACAACATATCAAGAGAGAGGAGGTGTTAATGAAGGTGGAGCCTGCAGAAAAGACACAGGGCGCCCTTTTGCCAGTTTATCCCCGTGGCAGAATATATTTGGTTTTTTTGACCTCCTCTGAAGGTGCTCAGATCATTTTGGCCCTGTCCAGCCTTTGACTGTGCATGCTCTCAAATGGTTTGCCATTATTTTAGATGAGTCATTGCACTAAATGCACTGGGAGATCCCACCACAACTCCCTGTCTGGGTCAGAGTAAAGACTATTGGTCACAAAAATGATAACTAAATGGTTACTAGTTGTTAACTGCTACTGTTTCAGATGATAGAATTGAGTCTGGGGTTAGAATTTTTTAATTTGGGTAACCTCGGTGATCAAATTAGTCAGACACTTGATCAATTACAATATGGAAATAACCTTTTGACTGCTTTCTCCCTCCATTATAAAAGTAATAGATACTTATTGTAAAAGTTTCAGAAAATACAAGTAAATGTAGAGAAGAAAATGAAAGTCGTCTGTAATTTTGTAACCCAGAGGTAATGACTGTTAACATTAACTCTTAACATTTGATATATCTTTCTAGGCTTTTATCAATATGTATAAACATACATTCTAAAAAACAAAATGTAATCATACTACCAATTGTCTTATAATGTGATTTTTTTTTTTCACAACCCAACACAAACATCCTTCCAAGTCAACAAATACGGATCATTTATAATGACTGAAAAAATATTCTATTGTATGGATAAAAATATTTTACTTAACTAGTTCCTATACAGATGCAAATTCTAATGTTTACTATTACATACAATGTATGGTTCTACTTCATGCATAGACACATGTATTATAAAACACTATTCTGATTATTTCTTTAGGCTAAAGTATTAAAACTGGTGTTTCTGGGCCAAGGGGATTTCCAGCATATTGACATATATTGACAAATTGGCCTCCAGAAATGTCCCAATTTACTCTTCCACCAGTTACGTACAAAAGTGCCTGTGGCTTCAACCCCTTGGAGATATTGGATGCTATCACTATTTTCATTTTTGCTATTCTAATGGATCACATGTGTTTCTTCAATGTTTTTATTACCATTCTTTGATTACTTGGTAGGTAGACAAATTCTTATATTTATTTACTCGTCATTTAGAATTGTATCTTCCATCCTTTTGAAGATTTTTCTAATCGGTCTTTCACATAGCACCTTACTGTTAAGGTGGTTTCCCTGAATGCATTCCTTTAAAATTATAATACATAATGGCCGTTACTGACCAATTATGTAAGTAATAGATGTGGTAGTAACAGTGTTGATAATGGCCAGCACTATTCTAAGCATGCTTAAAATATTAATTCATTTAATCCTTACAACAACCCTACAAAGAAGATGTTCTTCATATCCATCTCACAGAGCGGAAGAGCGAGATCCAGGTTACAGTCCTTAACTAATGTTTCAGGACTCAGCACATGCAGCCTGTTTCCCGGGGCCTCTCTCTCAACCACTGCACTTTGCTATCAGTTTTCTACCATCACAACTACCACCCACATCACCACCATAGCTGCCTCCACCATCACCAGCACCGCAACCACACCTACTGCCCATAATCACCATCACTATAGTACTATTAAGCATATACTAGATATGTTCTGGTTACTAAGATAAACACTTTTCACTCAGCATTAATGTTGCTTTTGTTAAGGATCTGCTATGTCCTTGGCACTATTTTAGTTGCTGGAGATATAATAGCAAACAAAACCAACAAAGCTCCTTGCCCTGATGAAGCTAACAGTTTAGTGGGGAAATAGACAAACAAAAGTTACATACATAGCTATATACTATACCTATATACGTAACTTAGAAATATGGTGTTTTAATATGTCATCTCACTTAATCCTTATGTCAACCATGTGAGTTAGGTGCTGTTATCACCCTCATTTTGTAGATTAGGAAACTCAAGCTAGAGAGGTTGAATATCTCGGCCATGGTCACACAGACAA
>NW_011888915.1:2002929-2056386 GCF_000151845.1 Pteropus vampyrus
TGTGTGTGTGTGTGTGTGTGTGTAATCTTTATACATAGAGGGTCAAAGACATTTAATTAAAGAGGAGGATGGTAAAGATCCCTCCTTATACACACACATTCTCTTTCATTTGTTTAAAAATATATGTGAACTAGGTGAATCCATTTGTCTGTGTCTCTTCAATTATTGGATTTAATTTGTGTTATCTGACATTTTTTCAAAAGAAAATAGCTTCATTGAATCCTCAGGACCCACACACAACATACATTAAAGACCAAACAGAAGTAAGGTACCACTCATCACAAAATACCAAGAAAAACTTGGTATATTTTTAAGGCCTTAAGTGAAATATACACTGTTTGATAAAACCCATAGTTGAGTGTAGAGTAAAGGCAGTAAAAAGAACAAATGATTGATGTTTTGAGAGTTCAATTGCAAATAAAGAAAATGTACCCATGGCTGGCTATGTTAAAATGTCCTTTTACATAAATTGTTATAAACCCAAGAGGGCCAGATAGTGTCTGTTAATTATTATTATTTGTAAAGTACTGAAAGTACACAGAAAAATTCAAGACAATGTACGAATTATAATTTCCCCCTTGGAAGGGCTCTACTTATTTACAGATGAATTTAGTACCTGAGAAAGCAAGTTTGCTTGAGGATTCACCTAATAGGGTATTGGAGTTTGAAAATACCTTCTGAAATTAGGTAAGTTTTATGGATTAATTTTGATGCAAAACAGAAATATCATAAGTTGTTTCTGATTATGGAAAAGTAATAGCTTATCTGTATAAAACATTCAGACTATAATGAAAAGAACATATAAAATATTTAAACATAGGAATTATCCTTAAGCTTATGCTTGGGGATAATTCCTAATATATTGGCATATTTTTTCCATCATAATAATATATTTTATGATCAACTATAGCCTAATAAGTTTGAAGACCTAGTTAAAATGGATAAATTTCTAAAAAAGAGAAAAGTAAAACAGATAAGCAAAGTAGTATAGATGAGAAATATAGAATTCGATTACATTGATGTGTATTAAATAATTTGAAATGATAAACAGAGACCTGTCTTTCTCAAAAAACTCCAGGGAGGTGAACTTACAGTGTAAATATATAAATGCCTTACTGTTAATGTGTACAGCTGAAACTTATTGGATTTCATTAACCAATGTCACCATTAAAAAAAAAAAACAAACCCACAAAACGAAACTCCAGAACCGGATGGTTTTACTGGAAAGTTCTACCAACTTTTTAAGAAATATTAATTTTTATCTCATAGAAGTTTTTGGAAAATAGAAAAAGGGCAAAATTTATATATATCATTTTACATATGCTAGTATAACCTTATTTCAAAAATTAGATGAGGGCAACACATAAATTAAAACAAGAGGCTGATTTTACTTATTAACAGGGATTCGAAAATCCGAAATAAAATATTAGCTAGTGCAACTACAGATTTAAAAATAACACATCAAGATTAAGTAGAGTTTATCTTAGATATACAGGATGGTTCATCAGAGAAAATTTATATATATATTAATGTATTAACAGACTAATGGAGAAAAAATTGTGTAATGATAGTTAAGATAAAAAAAATCTGATAAAGTTCAACATAAATTTATGATCAATTCTTAGCACTAGAAATAGCAAAAAATTTCCCTAACTAACTAATATAGAACTGTCTTCATTTGCACATGATATGATCATTTATCTAGAAAGACCAACTGAATCAAAAGATACGCTATTAGAACAAGTACAAGAACTAAGATTGTTACATAAAAGATCAACCTTTTTTAGTACTAGCAACAGCCAATCAGAAAACATGATAAATAATAATGTTGTATTCTCACAACTAAGAAATTTATTAAATATCTGGGAGTTGATTAATTATATTAATAAAGTAATATACAAAGTATCTGCAGAGGAAGAAAAACTTTTAAAAATATTAATAAAGAACATAAAAGATGATCTGAATAAGTGAAGAAAATTCTATGTTTTTGGATGAGACAACTTAATATTATACTATAAAGACATCAATTCTCCCATTTAACCTATAAATTCAATACAATACAATAAAAATTCTACTTAGATTCTTTTTAAGGAACATGATAACTTATTTTAAAATTTATTTGGAAGAAAAAAAGTTTATGAATGGCTAAGTCAAGCTTAAAAACATGAATAGAAAGGGAGTTTGTTCTACTGGATATTTAAACACATGACAAAGCATAGTAACAAAAACAGTGATGCATTTGTGCAACAAACAAGTAGGCCAATAAAATAGGACAGAGAGCTAGACAATGACCTAGATGTATATATGGAAACTTAAATATGATGAAAAGGATATCACAAATCAGTACCTAGAAGCTTACATTGGGAAAATCGACTCACTATAGAGAGAGAAATAAAACTGGATCATTGTCTCACATAACATATAAATGAGGACTCTACATGGATTAAAGACCTAAGAAGAAAATGTACTACTATAAAGTAAATGGAGCATGATGTAGAGAGAATATCTCAGTGACCTAAGAGCAGGGAAAAGCCTTTTAAACAACATTTCAAAAACACAAATCATAAGGCCAGGTACTGATGACTTTAAGTCCATCAACACAAAGGCTTTCTGTTCAGAAAAGACACCATGGACAAATTACACAGATGGCAATATGAAAAAAAATACTGGAAATGTCTAAAACCCATAAGAGCTAAATGAATAACACAGGTAATCTCTGCAAGTCAATGAGGAAGGTGGCAACCTCAAAAGAAAAATGGGCAAAAGATACCAATAGGAAACTTATATGAGGAAACTTGAATTACTGCTAGAGGTGTGAAGAGAAGTTATACCTCAGATCATTAGTAATCCGAGGAATGTAAATTAAAACAACAATGAATTATCTCTTTATATTTATTAGACTGATAAAAGTTAGAAAGATGAATAAGGCCAAGTCTTGGTGGGGATGTGGGCTAGAAGAATCTCATCATTACTGATGGACCACTGCAGCCTTTCTGGAGAGCATCTGGCATCATTTCGTTAAATTAAAAATATACATACCCCAAACCCAGCAATTCCATGCCTGGGTATATATTTCAAAGAAAATCTTGCATGCATCTTTAAGAGGATTTACAAGAGGAGACTTACTACAATGCTGTTTGTAGTGGAGGAGAGCAGAACGTAATCTATGAGTCCAATGCTGAGATAGTAGTTAGATGAGATGTTGAGGATGAGCACTCTGAAGTACTAAGCAGCATTTAGAAAGAATGAATTAGATGTAAACACAGCAATAGGGATGGATCTTAAAAACAGTGCTCAGTGAAAAAAGTAGTATCAATGAGCTATATAATGTGATAGTTTCACATAATTTAAAAGTATATTATAAAATGACACCTATGTTGCAATATGCATATATAAAAAAATGCATGTTAACACATTAGAATGATTGACTAAGGTGGGTATGGGGCCTAAAGAAGTCCATAAAAATCATTAAGTCTAAACCCAGAGATAGTAGCTATTGACATTTTTTCTATCTTTTCCTCTATTGTAATAATAATGGCTATCATTTATAGATTACATATTGTGAGGCAGGCATTATGCTAATTACTTTACACACTTTACCCATTTAATTTTCCTAATAAGCTCAGGAGGCAAATTCCATTATCATTTCCTTAAAAAAAATGAGACTGAGATTGATTCTCAACAGCCTGCACAAGGTCATCCTGTCACGCAGAGAATGGATTTGAACCCAAGTCGCTCCAACACTAAAGTCTATGTGCTTCATCACTACCCTAGGTTGCCTCCATCCAGATCTTTAGCTATGTGATAATACATGCTTACATTTTCTGTTACAAGAATGAGAACACACCACACTGCTACTTTGACATATATTATTTCTTTCAATTAACATTTAACATTTAACCATAGAGTAAATTCACCATAGTTAATAAAGAGTTTCAATCTCATTTTAAAAGGCTGCAGACATGGAAACAACCGAAGTGCCCTTCAATAGATGATTGGATATAGAAGATGTGGTAGATATATACAATGGACTATTAGTCATAAGAAAAGATGAAATACTGCCATTTGCAACAATACGGACAGATCTTAAGATTATGATGCTAAGTGAAATAAGTCAGACAGAAAAAGTTGAGAACCATATGACTGCACTTACATGTGGTATATAAAACTGAAAGCAACGAATGAACAAGACAAACAAACAAAAACTGACTGACACAGACAACAGTTTAGCGGTTACCAGAGAGAAAGCAGGAAGGGAGGGAGGTAGCTAAGGGTAAAGGGGATCAAAAATATGGTGACGAAAGGAGATTTGATTTTCAGTAGTGAACACACAATGCAATATACAGATGCTGTATTATTGAACTGTATATTTTAAACCTATATAGTTTTATTAACCAATGTCACCCCCATAAATTTAATTTAAAAAAGCTGCATAGTATTTCACTCCCCGAATGCGTGATGAAGGAATATATTAGTAGAGAGTTGGGGGATGATATCTCCAAATGCCAGATATTTAACAGGCAATGGAAGAAAGACAAGTGTTGTAAGACAAGTGTTGACTGAGAAGGGGTTCTTAACAACTATTAGCAGCTAGGGAACTATTGAATAATCTTTCAGTTTAAGTGAATCATGGAAATATACAGATGATGCATTCTGAAACTAGTGCCACCAGATAATGGAACCAATAAAAATATAATTATTTTTATTTAAGGCAATGATTATCTCTTAAAAGATAAATTTTTAGTTCTTCTTTTTCAGGATTGTTTTGGCTATTCAAGGTCTTTTGTGGTTCCACACAAATTTATGGACTGTTTTTTCTATTTCTGTAAAAAATGTCATTGATAGGGACTACATTGACTCTACAAGTGGCTTTTCCACAGTATGCACATTTTAACAATATTAATTCTACCAATTCACGAACACAGGATATCTTTCTATTTGTGTCTTCTTCAATTTCTTTCATTGAAGTCTTGTAGTTTTTATTATATAGAATTTAACTTTCTTGGTTAAATTTATTCCTAAGTATTTTATTGTTTTTTTTTTTTTTTATGCTACCATGAATGGAACTCTTTTTTTTTTTTTCCAGGCATTTTGTTGTTAGTATACAGAAATGCAATTGATTTTTCTATGCTGATTTTGTATTCTGCAGCTTTACTGAATTTATCGATTACTCCCATTTTTTTTTTGATTGAGTCTTTAGGACTTTCTCCATATAAGATCATATTATCTGCAAATAAAGACAACCTTACTTTCCCTTTCTGCTTTGGGGGCCTTTTATTTGTCTTGCCTGACTGCTCTAGCTAGGACTTCCAGCACTATGTTGAATAAAGATAGGAATAGTGAGTACCCTTGTCTTGTACCTGATCTTAGAGGAAAGGGTTTCAATTTTTTAACATTGTTAGCTGTGGGTCTGTCATATATGGTCTTTATTATGTTGGAGTATGTTCTTTCTGTACTCAATTAAGAAGAAAAAACCTGGAGGCATCACAGTTTCTGATTTCAAACTGTACTTCAAAGCTATAGTCATCAAAATAGTGTGGTAGTGGCATAAAAACAGACACATAGACCAATGGAACAGAATAGATAGTCCACAAACCCTCGTGTGGTCAACTAATGTATGACAAGGGAGACAAGAATAGTCAATGGGGAATAAAATAGTTTCTTCAATAAACCATGTTGGGAAAACTGAATAACCACATGCAGAAAAAATAAATTGGACCCCTATTTTATAAACTCCCCCAAATGATCTTGAAATAGATTAAAAACTTAAATATAAGACCTGAAACTATATAACTCCTAGAAGAAAAGGTAGAAAAAAATTTCTTGACATTAATCTTGGCAATAATTTTTTTGACATGACACCAAAAGCACAAGCAACAAAAGCAAAAATTAACAAGTGGGACTAAATCAAACTAAAAAGCTTCTGCACGGCAAAAGAAACAATAAAAAGGCAACCTACAGAATGGGAGAAAATATTGGCAAATCATATATCTGACAAGGAGTTAAAAATGAAAAACATATAAAGAATTCTTACAGTTCAATAACAAAAAACCCCCAAAAAATCAATTAAAAAATGGGTAGAGGAACTGATTGACATTTGTTCAAAGACATACAAATGGCCAACAGGTATATGAAAAGATGCTCAATTATCAGGGAAATGCAAATCAAAACCACAGTGAGATTCTATTTCACACCTGTTAGAACGGCTATCATCAAAAAGACAAAAAATAAGTGTGTAGGTGCGGAGATAAAGCAACTGTTGAGCACTGTTAGTGGAAATGTAAACTGGTGCAGCATCTAAGGAAAACGCTATGAAGTTTTCTCAAAAGTTAAAAATAAAACTACCCTATGACCTAGCAATCTCACTTCTGGGTATATATCCAAAGGAAAAGAAAATATGATATCAAAAAGATATCAGGACTTCGTTTATTGCAGCATTTTCACAATAGCCAATATATAAAAACAACCTAAGCATCTATCAAAAGATGAATGGATAAAGAAGATGGATACACACACACACAGAGGAATATTATTCAGCCGTTAGAAAGAAGGAAATCCTGTCATTTATGACAACAGGGATGGACTCTGAGGCCATTATGCTAAGTGAGAAGTCAGAGAAAGAAAAGTATTGCATGGTATTACTTACATGTGGAATCTGAAAAAGCCAAATTTGTAGAAACAGAAAGTAGAATGGCGGTTATCAGGGGTTGGGGTGTGGAGGAATTAGGGAGACGTCGGTCAGAGGGCACAAACTTGCAGTTAGAAGATGAATAAGTTCTGGAGCTCTAATTCACCGCATTGTGATCACAGTTAACAACACAGTATTAAATATCTCAAAGCTGCTAAGAGATTAGATTTTAAATGCTCTCACCACAAAAAGAAATAATTATGTGGTGTGACAGAGCTATTAGCCAAAGCTACAGTGGTTATCATATTGCAAATTATAAATCTATCAAATCAACATGTTATATACATTAAACTCATACAGTGTTACACTCAGTTATATCTCAATAAAAAAAGATATATACTTTTGGGTGATGCTGAAAGGTGTTGAAAGATGACAAATTCCACTCATGTGGATTAATCTTAGCTGTCTAAAAACAATGATGTCCTTAGTGAACTTTCTGGCCATGCCTCATGAGAACTGATTCTTTTCATGCAAATAACAGTAGCTTCAAAGGATGTATGCTCACAAGAAGGAAGATGTTTACCGGCTCATGTTGGTCACTCTTAGTGATAACGACAGCACGTGGCATTGGGATGGAGTATACTTCTCAAACTGTTGACATGGCCACTGGCCCATTTGATTCTCCCAACAGCCAAATAACACAGGTCTGAAAAGTGATGTTATTACCTCCTTGAAGATGAGAAACTGAGGCTCTAAAGACCTGAGAGATTTCCCCAGCAGTATTTTCCTGGGAACTTCAAGTCCAGTGTTCTCCCTATTATTCCCTACTTCCATACTCTGAACCTGAAGGAGAGAGTAAGTAATGAACTGAACAAAATTAACTTTAAAAAATAATGTAGAACTTTTACAGCAGAGAAATATCAGATCTTATTTCCATGCACGACCTGATGAGCTTGCTTTGTGGTGCACAGGTTTAGGAAGCTGACGTGCAAACTAGCATTTTAACCAGCAGAATGCAGCCCAGGAGTCCATAACTTGTTTGCATTCTCACACAGGGGATTTTAATTAGAGAGGAGAGTGAGGTGAGAGAGAGTGGGAAATTCATATTGTTTTGAAGCACACAGGGTGGAGTTTATCTGCAAGGCCAAGAGTTACAGATTTTGTCTCTTGGTCTCCCTGTGGGTTAGACGAAGGTCATTCACTGTGATGTCATGCACTAAAACAAAACCGACAACAATGCAGATTTCCGTCAGATCACAATGTACTGCAAGGAACAGCTCTGAAGAAGCCAATCTACACTGAGAGATGACAATCTATCTGAAATACATATGTGGTATGCCCACTCAATTAGCAACTTGATAGTGTGCAAAACTAGTAGAAATACTTCAACTGCTATTTGGCAAACAGAAGAATGCAGCTGGCCTTCCATTAAAATTGGAGATATAAGGTAGTATCAGAAGAGAGGGGAGAGATGGACCACAGTGGGGTAGGGTGGGAGAGTAGGGAAAGCAATTGGAATTGGACCTTCAGGTCCAGGAAACAGTTAATAGACAGAGATGAAGGGAAGAGGCAGGATGGGATGGATGCGACAGTCCAGGAGGTCTGGAGTGGGGCAATTGATGGCATTTTCAGCTAATTCCTGTTGAGCTTGTATGGCTGTGGAGGGTAGGGTGCTTTGAAAATCTCATGCCATTTTCTATTCCCATCTTGTTCCCTCTGCTTTGCAAGCATTGCTTATTCCCTATCGCTCCCTGCTCTCCTGGAAAATCCCCTACTCATCTTCGAGAGTAAGCACAAGTGTCTCCAACTTTAAATGATCCTTTTCTGACCCTCTCAAACATGAATCATCCCTGTCATTGTATCAAAACTCACCTCCATTGCACTTGCCCTGCAGTCTGGCATACATTTTTCGTGGGCACAGTTTCTCTCAGCATTGGAAAGTAGGAGCACTTTGTCTTACTAGCCATTGATTTTCCACTACCTAGCAGAGTGCTGGCACTTAATAAATATCCTTTAAATAGGTTTTATAATTTTCTACAAAAAGCTTTATATATCTTTTGTAGCATTTTGTTCCACAATACCTTATATTTTAGTAGCTATTACAGAGGTATCTTTTTAAAAAATTTAAACAGTAAGGCATATATATATATACACTGTGTGTTCACCTCCCATAGTTAGATTTCTTTCTGTCACCACATATTTGACTCCCTTTACCCCATTTACCTCTCCCCTCCCCACACCTTCTACCCTCTGGTAACCACTAGTCTATTGTCCATGTCCATGAGTCTCTGTTTGTTTGTCCTGTTCATTTGTTGCTTTTAGGTTTATATGTAAATCCCACATCTAAGTGATATTATGTGGTTTTCAACTTTCTTTGTCTGGCTTATTTCACTTAGCATGATTATCTCGAGGTCCATCCATGTTGTTGCAAAAGGCAGTATTTCATTTCTTCTTATAACTGAGTAATATTCCATTGTATACATGTACCACAGCTTCTTTAGCCAATCATCTATCATAGGACACTTCAGTTGCTTCCATGTCCTGGCCAACGTGAATAATGCTGCTATGAACATCGGTATGCAAATATCTTTCCAGATATGGGTTTTCAAGTCTTTGGGGTGAATATCCAGTAGAGGGATTGCTGGATCATATAGTAGATCAATTTTTAGTTTTTTGAGGAACCTCCATACATTTTCCATAGTGGCTGTACCAATTTGCAGTCCCACCAGCAGTGTATGAGGGTTCCTTTTTCTCTGTATCCTTTCCAGTATTTGTTATTACTTGTCCTGTTAATGATAGCTATCCTAACAGGTGTGAGATGGTATCTCATTGTGGTTTTGATTTGCATTTCTCTAATAGCTAGCGTTGTTGAGCATCTTTTCAAATATTTGTTGGCCATTTGTATGTCCTCCAGGGAGAGGTGTCTGTTCAGGTTCTCTGCCCCTTTTTTGATTGGATCGTTTGTTGTTGTTGTTGTTGTTGTTATTGAGTTGTATGAATTCTTTATATATTTTGGATTTTAGGCCCTTTGTATATTTTGGATATCGGAGGCATTGCTGGCAAATATATTTTCCAGTTCAGATGGTTGTCTCTTTACCTTGTTGACGGTTTCTTTTGTTGAGCAGAAGCTTTTTGATTTGATGTAGTCCAATTCATTTATTTCTGCTTCTACTTCTCCTGCTTTTGAGGTCAAATTCATAAAATTCTCGTTAAGTCCAAGGTCCTCGAGTTTAGTTCTTCTGTTTTCTTCTATGCATTTTATTGTTTTAGGTCTTATATTCAGGTCCCTGGTTCATTTTGAGTTAATTTTGGTGTGTAGTGATAGAAAACAGTTTAGTTTCATTCTTTTGCAGGTGGCTTTCCAGTTTTCCCAGCACCATTTATTGAAGAGACTTTCCTTTCTCCGCTGTATGTTTCGGCTTTTTTTGTCGAAAATTATTTGCCCATATAAATATGGGTTTAGTTCTGAACTCTCAATTCTGTTCCACTGGTCCATGTGTCTGTTTTTCTGCCAATGGCATGCCTTTTTGATTACTGTTGCTTTGTAGTATAATTTGAAGTCGGGCAGAGTGATGCCTCCAGCCTCACTGGTATCTTTTAAAAATATAAATTTTATACTTGTTTGTGGCTGGTAACTAGATTTATAATTGACATTTATATATTTATCTTATATTCAGCAATATTGCTATTAAACTCTTGTTAATTATAAGAATTTGTAGATGTTTCTGTGCTATATAGATACTTACATCAATTGTGAATTTTAGTTCTTACTTTTGAATGCTTATATGTTTTATTTATTTTTTTCTTCTTGCTATTCTGGCTAGGATGCCCAATACATTATTGAATACAATTGGTGATGGAGGGCATGATCCTGATTTTAACAGGAATGCTTGTAGTATTTCTCTATTGAATATGATGGTGGCTCCAGGTTTTCTAAAGATATCATTCATCAAGTTAAGATTGTTCCTTTGTACTCCTAGTTTACCGAGATATTTTATCATGGATGCTCGTTGAATTTTATTGAAACTTTTTCTCATTTATTGCAATGATCCCATGTATTTTTCTCCTTTCGCTCAGTGATGTGGCAAACCACGTTAATAGATTTTTGTAAATATGAACTAAATTTGCATTTTGGGAATAAGCCTCAAATCCAAGTTATGAGTTATATTTTGTCATACATTTCTTAATTTGGTTTGCTAATATATTGCTTAGGATTTTTTGTATCTATATTAGTAAATGAAATTGGAAGGTAATTTCTTTTCTCCTATTTTCTTGTCTGTTTTCTCTATGATAGTTATATAAGCCTCTAAAAAAAATTGGAGAGTATCTCCTGTCCTACCCTACCTTCCCTTATAATCCGAATAGTTTGTTTAAGGTTGAAATTGTCCATTCCTTGAATGTTTGATAGAACTCACCTGTAAAACTGTCTGGATCCTATGTACTCTTTAAGAAAGATTTGGAACTACTGATTGATTTTTGTTTACAGTAATAGGATCGTTCAAGTTTTCTATTTTTTCTAGGATTGGTTTTGACAATTTTTAGTCCATTTTATATACATCTTCAAATTTGTTAACACAATGTTGTTTATAATATTTTATCATATTATAATGATTCTCCCAATCATTATAGCTTTATTGTGTAATTTAAATGCAACAAATGCATCCATTTTTAAGTGTAAAGTTCAATGAGTTTAGATGAATGTGTTCAGTCATGCGAACAACACTACAGTGTGCTAACTTGGATTACCCCCACCAAAATTCTTACAACTCTTTGTGTTCAATCCCTGCCCCAAATAACCATTATATGTTTCTTTTCTGCCCCAATAGCTTTACCTTTTCCAGAATTTAATATAAATGAAATCGTATGGTATTTCATCTTTTGTACGTTACTTATTTTAGTTAGCATGATGTTTTTGATATTCATAAATGCCATTGTGTCAGTAGTTTATTGCTTTTTATTGTTGAGTAGTATTCCATTGTATGGATATGCCACATTTTGTTAAATTCATTCTCCAGTTGATGAATATTTGAGTTGTTTCCACTTTTTGGCTATTATGCATAATGACTGCTATGAACAAATCTCGATGTAAACATATGATTTAATTTCTCTTGGGTAGATATTGAGTAAATTCCTGGATCATATAGGAAGTATATGCTTACCTTTTTTGAGAAACTGTCAAACTGTTTTCCAAAGTACTGTACTATTTTCCCATTAGTGATATACGAGAGTTCACAATCTCCCTTTGTAGGATGGTTTTTTGCTTTTTAACCAATGAGGTGCCAACTATGAGTCTCGTGATCTAGTATCCTACTTTTCTTATGTCTTAGCATTTGCCTCCATCTTTTAGATGAAAGACCTTTTAAAATTAAGATTCTAGGTCACCATGAATTGACAGATAATCCCATGACAAATGCCACTACAGTACTTATTTATCCTTCTGGACATATTTTTAGCCTCAAGGAATTTCCTTACATTTCTGCCAGTTCAACATACTTTTAGATGTGCAATTTTTTACTGGTAGAGGTTCCCTAAATATCTAGTTCATCTTTGATCAGAAACAGAAGTTTGTCATTGTTGTTGTTAGTTTTTGAAACAGAACTTTTTACTTGGATGGTTTTAAAGTTGTTTGGAAAAAAATAAAGTTGTTTGGGTGTGTAATCTGAAGTTCCGTTTGATCATGCCTTGCTCACAGTCCTCCAGTGACTCTTTCATACTTTGACTGATATCCAAAGTCCTTACCATAGCCTTTAAAGCCTGGCAAAATCTGATTTCCTACTACCTCTATCATTTTCTCTCATTTCTTCCTCTCTCATCCAGATATATGAGCTTCCTTGAGTATGGCCAAAGATGTTCCTGCCACAGGGCCACCCATCTACCCGGTACTCTCTAGATATTCATATGCCTTGCACTCTCATTCCATTTCGGTCGCTTACTTAAATATCATCTCTTCTGAGACACTTTTTACTCTTTGTGAAATAGTGTCTCTCATCACTCTCTATCCCCTTTCTCTATTTTTTCTTCATAGTACACATTATATATCTATTTATTTGTATATTTACTTTTGTTAATTAGTATATAAACACTAGGAAAGCCTGTCTCCTTGTTTACCAGTGCCTAGAACAGCACAGGACATACAAGATAAGTGCTCAAATATTTGCTGAATGATCAGATGAATATCACTATTATTTTAATACAAAAAAAAAAAATTGAGTCATTTCCTCTTAGTAAGGAAACTATTTTCTAGGTCATGTGGCTTTGAAACTAACGTGAAAAGAATATCATGTAATGCATGGAATCATTTTTTTTTTATTAACAAGTTAATTTAGTTTTTGCAAAATGCACAATTCCCAAGCAGCTGCTTGAAAACTAGGCAATTCATTTCCAAGCTGTTTCCTGTAAGTACATTCGATAGTGTTAAATATTTATTAAGTGCCAGAGTGCTAAATTAGGTGCTGGTGGAAAGTGACCACATTTCAGTCCAGCCAGTGTGGGTCTAAAGAGCACAAAGGAGAGAGGTGTGGAGAGGTCCTGGCCCCCTTCCTCAGAGCCCTCAGGATCCACTCCCTAAATGAGGAGAGGTGGTTTTAGAGAAAGCAGAATTATTCTGTGTTGAGTGTTGTAATGGTCCCAAGTATTTTTGCCAATTTAATTTTCCTTGTGGCTAGGTTCTCCTGGGTCACCTGTTGTTTCTGGGATGAGCAGGTACTTCTAAGTAGTAGAAAACTTAAGAACTTCATGGTATAAGCATGCATGTGTTCCTGAAAATGGGAATTCTGACTAAATCTGCTCAATACTTGTTAACGTATGTTCCTGGGATTGTGCTTTAATGATTACTCTCCCGGTTCCTTTAATTCTTCTGAATCCTGACTTACCTTGGGCCTTAGTTGCTTCCAGCAGGAGGTCATCAACATAACCCTCTATTCTGTCAACCATTTCCTTAAAAACACATTGAGCCTTCATAAAGCTGGCATTTTAGCGTCATGTTTTGCCCTCCCTTAGCTTTTTTGCTAAGAGCCTAGCTCCACTAGTCGCCTACCTGTGTCAGCCACTGTGGATCAGAACCGTCCACCGAGGTTAAGATGCATGGCAGGAAGAGGCCATTTATGCGGGGTAACAAGCCACAGTGTTGAAACCATACTCAGCTTAATATGGTGCAGTGGAGCCCCCCTGGGTTTGGGAGGTTGGGCTGTGTGGTGTAGGGAAACTGACTGGTAGAAGCAGGGTAGTATTGTCTCCAGTCCTGGCCTGAGTTTAAATATATACACTAAGGATATACTAGAATGGATCATTTTACCTCTATATTTAGGAAAATATTTCCTAAATAATAGCTCTATATTTAGGAAAATATTTCAGAGACCATATTATGACTGTGTAATTCAGAGACCATATTGTTACTGTATAGAGTGGCTTTAACTGGAGTACGCACATACTAGTCAGAACTCTGTAACATAACTGACTTTAGCCGTGGTCATGCACAAGTAAGTACTATGGGCTTTTCAGTGTGTATGTGGGAAGACATGGAGCATAGCCTGCCCTTTTAGAGTATTCACCCACATAGCATATTTATATAATATGTACAACATATAAACATGTGTTACAGATACATGTAAATTTTGCAAAAATCCAATTTAATTTAGTAAAATCTACTGAGCACTCACCGTGTACCAGACAATTTTCTAGACTACAAGGATAGATCAGGGATAAACCCTGCCCTCAAGGAGTTCAGTGTGGTTAAAGAACAGACTTATTCTCTCACTCCTTCTTGGCAAGGGTGGGTATAGTTTCTAAGACCAAAGAGCCATTAAATCATTTATTTATTGTTTTTGCAACCACATTGCTTCCAAAGTTGTCATTTGGCTTGGGTTGGTAAGTTACATTTTGGCTTTTTCCTATTTTTTTTTTTTTCAGTAAGCTTTCAGCTAAAAAAAAAATCTAAACTCTGCAACTAATTTAAATAGTTAAATTATTGTTTAAGGTCTCTTCTATTTTGGCACATAGCATGGAAAAGTTTTGATTCTGTGAAGTGAAAGACTGTTTAGTGTTAAATGTTTAAACTAGACTCAATCAAGCTTGGTTCCATTTATCAAATATCACAGTCAGTTAAAAAAAATGGGGAGCAGAGAGAACAAAAAATGCTCAAAAAATAGAAAGTAATATGTCAAACAACTGATGACACTTTTCATGTCCTAGAGATAAGCTTTGAAGGTAGAACATGATTTGAGGACACATTTGACAGAAGCTAATGTTGCTAATTTCTTTCTTTGTATAATGAACTTTCATTCACTCGACAGACAATGAGTGCTGACTATGCCAGGCACTTTGCTAGGCACTGAGGAAATGGAAGTAAAGCAACTATAGTCCTTGTCTTCAAAGAATATGTGATTCAATAGGGGATATTGATTGAATAAACCAATAGGTACTAAGTGATAAAGCAAGAGAGAGAATGGATGGATGGAGGGAGGGAGGGAGAAAGAGAGGGAGAGAGGGGGGAGAGAGTGGGGTAGTGACAGACTCTAAAATTTAAAAATGTCCATATACAAAGGTAATCCCGATGACTATTCAAAACTTTTCATCTCTTTATGATGGATACTAGGAATTTTTAAAAAAACCTTGCTTATGGCATTCCACATTAGTCATCTACTCTGTTTGGCAAAACAGAGTACGTGTCATAGACCTCGATTCTGGTCAGAGTTCTTGCAGCTGATAGCTGAGTGGCCTTGGGCTAATCACATGCTCTCTGAGCATACTACCTCATCTGACAAAAATGGAGTTGGCTTACTGCAGAAGGATGTTGATAGAAGAAAGCACTTTATAAATGAAAAGTTCTATGACGTATGACTACATTCTTCATTAAAGGACCCTTTAGCTGGATGCTCTCTAATTTTTCCAGTTTGTATTTCTAGTAGACCGAGGGATCTTAACATAGGTCCATTGCTTAATGATTGGCTTTCAAATTAGGGTAGTAGCTAAGACCACTTGGGTTTTGGGTGTATGTGCACATGTGCATTTTCCTCATTCTATAGTTTTTATCAACTTCTCAAAGGGGTCCATGGCTGCAAAAGAGGCTAAGAACTGCTGATCTAGACAGAGTGCTTTTTTGGGGGGTGCAGAAGGTACCTTATTTATCTTTTTATCTCAACACCTATGTTATGGTGCCCTACACATAGTAGAGGCTCCTAAATTTGTTATATTAATAAATATCAAAATGGATATGTGTTACCATGGCACATATTAACATTTAAAATAAGTCTGGCTTCATCCTAAGGATGAAGTGTTGAATTTTGATGAATTGGTTTAATTCTAGGGAGGATATATTAATTTCTGTCACTGGTTGTCAAATAGGAAGAGGTGATAAATTTAAGAGGCCTGGCAATGGCACAGTTTTAAGCAATTGTTTTTCAAAGTTCATTATTTCTTTTGTTTTCAAATGATCAGAGAAGCTCCTTTTCTTCTCTTTGTTAAACTTGCAATGGATTTTGTTTGTTTGATTGTGTCAAAGTTGAAGTCTGCTCAGTCATGCAGGCCTCAGCAAGGGTCTCCTCCGAACACATGGTTAGGATCTGGTGAACACGTGCCCCCTCCAGGAGAAACCATAGCCAAAAACAGAGGCAACTTTGTGGGAATAGACACAAAACTTTCAGTAATATGCTTGTGTCTGCTCTGGCTAGATGTTTCTTACAAAAATGCAAATCTGCTAATACAAAAACTTTGCTGACACAATTACCTGAAATTGTGAAGTTTTAGATACGTACCTCATACAAAAGAACAACAGAAACCGGTGAGGCACTTAGCTTGCCAAACTGTATCACAACTACAGGTAAAAGCACAAGGTTGTCCACTGCATTACTATTATAATATTAAAAAATAGGAAATAACCTAAGTGCCTATCAATAGGAGACTAGTTAAAAGAATTACCATATAGCCTAACAATAAAATATTAGTAACTTGTTCAACAGAATGAGGTAGTTGTAATGTACTGAAGTGGCCCTATAACTACAAGACATTTTTTAAAATTGAAACTATTGTTTTTTAAAAAATATTTTATTCTGAAATATTTATGGACTCATGAGTTATTGCAAAAGAAGTTTTGTGTACCCTTCATCTCATCCCAACAGGACATTTAAAATACATCTTAAAGGAAAAAGGGGTTGCAGAATGGTATATATGGTAGAATCCTATTTGTGTAAAAATAAATCTATCAAATTATAAGCACTGGATATCCTGAGGAATGAGATATGATTTGCAAGAGAAGGAACAAATGAAGGACTTTTACTTTTTAATTTATAAATATCTGTACTATTTTATGTAGATACTTATATTTATATATCTATATAGATGTCTATACATATAGATATAGATGTATATTTTGATGAGCATGTATTGTTTTTATTTTTCAAAACACCCAGAAAAATACATTTGGGAGGATGATTTCTATGATGGTGAATCCATGCAATTTAACTAAGCTTTGAAAAATTAGTTATTTTAATATTGACAAATTTTAAAAGAAAATGGAAGCCACAATTCAGGATTATGTTAAGGGCATTTGGTGTTTATTGACCTAGAACTCACTACTACAGTCCACATAGATTACGCCCTGGGAGAGGGCATTTTTCATGAACCACAAAACCTGTTTTCCATGATTCCTTGGACTATTGGACCCTTTAGGCAAGACTAGACTACATATTTGGAAGCCAAAGCATAAAGTGACTCTAAAAGAACTTGATGTCTGTGTTTAAATGAAATTTTATTGCCAGAAGTATAATATGACCATTTCTCCCTAAGCCAACTGTTGGATGCGCACGTATTTTAGTATCTAAAATTTTAGTACCTAAAATTCAAACCTGGTCTTGGTATGGAATCTTGACTATTTTAAGCTCTCTGATTCCCCATGTGCTTTTTATCAACCTTTCTCCATCCTACAACTATTTTAATTATCTGGTACATGATCAAAAAATGCATTCCCAGCTGTACTGTACCAGTCAATAGCGACTGACGGGGCCTTCCCATATCATTTAAGCTTCAGTGTACTCTCTACCCCATCTATTTGGAGCTGTCCCAGATTCCACAGGCTGCTGCACTATGTGGAGGTGGAGAAGGAGACAGAAAACGAAGGGAAGGTGACTGCTGCTGATGGTCCGGAGTGTATAATGTAACACTCCATTGGTCCCTGCTAATGTATTTAAACATTTGTTTATTGACTAATTTATCTCTAGCGCATTAGGAGGCTGTTAATGGTGTTAGAGAGGAGTAATTGCTGTTTCTGTGATTAAGTTGAAATGAACACAGATGCATAGTTAACAAGACATGGTATTTATATGATATTTGTAAGTCATATAAATAGATTTTTCTTTCTTGAGTGCTAACCAGAGGCACATGAATCATTTATGGTGTTTATGTGACTGAATGAATGCTGATTCTGTAAGCAGAATTAGCAAAGAAGTTGAGTCATATGAAGAATATTGTCATTTCTACTTTGTTTATCAGAACACCCTGAATTAAAGAAAAACCAAAATATACTCTGGAAGTTACATTAGCAATATTCCCATTCTCTGACAGAAGCACGTGCATGTGTATTCCTGTGTCCATGTGTCTGTCCATCCATCCATCCATTCATCCATCCATCCATCCATCCATTCAATATTTATTGTAAGCCAACTAGGTGTCAGGCTCTATATGTGAGGTTGAAGTTATAATGTTAAGAAAAAAAAAAAAAATCTAGGGATCTAGGGTGGAGACTGCCATTGATAAAGAATTACCCAAATGGTTATGTAATTGCCGAGTCAAGTGTTCTAAAGGAAAAGAGTAGGTTCTATGAGAATGTATAAGATAAGAACATAATCTAACCTGGGAGGGCTAGGGTAGGCTCTCCTGCAGAAGTGGTTCTTGAATTAGGGTAGGAAGGATGGCTAGGAGTTTAGCGGGTAGGAGAGGGTGTGTGATTGATGACTGTGAGTGAGTGCATGTGTGCACGTATACGTGGTATGAGTTGTCCAGCACTGGGAATTATATGTATGAAGGCCTTGGGGTAAGAGGAGAGAAGAAGATGTCAAGGAATTGAAAAAATGACAGGCAGCTGGGTTACAGAGAAACAGGATCAAGTGACTGAGCATGAAATGAGGAAAAGTGGGGCCCAGAACATGCTGGGCATTGTCAACTATGGCAACAAATAGATGCAATGGAAAAACTTTGAAGAGTTATAAGCATGATAAACAATGCTCTCCTCCCCCCATGCCCAATTATATATCTAAAAGCCACTGGGGCACTGTGTTGTGTTTTAGACACCTGTCTATTAAAACTGTCTCATATTCTTATTCAGGGTCCTGTGTATCACTGTGGCAGAAAAAGTCCCAAAGAGATTTTTTTTTTTAATTAAACATTCATTTATTTTTGTGATTTGCCCATCAAGGAGCTTCTTTATTGAACTCTTTATGAAACCGAGACACATGAAAGTATATAACCACCCTGCAGACATCAAGAGGGTACAACATTCCCAACTGGACCCATAAGGCTGTAACTCAGGGCCTGGTTTGGGCTTTTATTGTATTTATAGAGCTAATAGAACCTCACACCTATGGAGTCAAATAAGAAAATCAACAGAAACTGGATGTGTTGCAAATTGAATTAGAACAATGCAATGAGTGTGGGCATTTCTGAGAACCCAGAACAATATCTTTGGTATCAGAGAACCTACTGTACACTCACCCCATTATTTGACTCCCAAAGAGTTTTGATAGTTAAGATGTATTTTATAGTGCTACTGCCTAGCAGAAGCATTTGGCCTGAGAAAATACCATAGCCTCTCAATTGTTTTCACAGTAATTGTCCATACACAGACAGGTGAACTGACCCAAGAAAAGTCAACATGCTACAGTCAAAGGAGGAAGCCTAAGTAATGGAGTTCACATGATGTTTACTTAGTCATCCCAGCTTTATGACTTGGAAATATTAATAGAGACATGCATCCATCAGGGAGTCAATAGCCCACTGTGTTGCAGAAAAGCACATCTTGGATCTGGAGAGTGAAGCCCTCCTGAAACTTGTGAATGAATCCTCTGTGAGCACAGCCAAAATACCCATGTCAAAGAAATAGAAATTGCATATAAAATCTATCACAGGGCAAGCTCAGGAGAGCTCAGGTTTAGCCAACAAATTCTGAATAAGGAGGCTGAAGGGAAAAAAAAAATCTATGCTTCCTATACATATACGAAAATAATCTTGGCTTCTAGCTTTTGAAATCAAGATAATAAAATAACAGCAGACCTTTGAGGATGATAACATAGGAGAAATTTTATTTGCAGCTTGTAAAACAATAGTGTTTGCCTTCAGCAACGAATCTCAAGAGAATCACTTTTAGAGTCTAGAGTGGAAGAACACTTAACTTGGAAATTACTCTTTATAAATATTAATCAGATGATCCACAAAAGTCTCTAAGATATGAAAGCTATTTTAACCCAAGTAGACAAGTCAATTGATGGTTGTAAATATCTGTGTACCTAGCTCATTGCTAAAAGCAATATATGTGTGTGTGTGTGTGTGTGTGTGTGTGTGTGTGTGTGTGTGTTCATGCGTGTCTTGGGGGGTGGAGAGTAGGTGCATTCATTCAGGTGCAGGAAAACAGGAAAAGGCTTCTTTTCTGACCAGTTTTTTTTTTTTTTGACAGAATGGATGAAACTGACTTTTATGGTGTCATGGAAACCTAGCCATGGAAACCTTATAGAAATATCAGGAGATTAAGGGAGGGAATGTTGAAGAAAGCATCATAGAGAGACTGCTATCAACTGATTCCTGTAGATACTAAAAAAATAACCACTCTTATTCCCCGATTTTCAGTGAATCTCATTATTTAGAAAATCATGCTCACTATTCTGCAGGTTTTCTGTACAAATAGCTAATAAACAACTTGAAAACAGTCACTCATCTTAAGTTGAATTCAACTGGATGTCCAGTTTGGAGGCCTGAGGAAATGAAGCTCGCCTTCATATCTAGTGTGTTCTCTGAGGCTCCATATCCCATATCAAGTACATCAGCAAGTTCCATTAAATTTGTCATAAATATACTTTGAATCACTTCTTTTCACTCCTGCCTTTAAGCTACAATTATCACCCTCCCACCTCTAGTCAAATTTTCCTCTTAAAATGTCTCATGGCCCTCCATGTTTTTCTTTCACAGCACTCACCACACTTTACGTTCATTTGTATACTTCATTTACTCACTTGTTCTTGTATTAATTCACTCATTCACTGATTCGACAAATATTTATCGGGAGCCTACTCTGGACCAGACACTGTTTCAGTCATGAGCGATACAGTAAGGAGGAAATAGACAAGGTCTCTATTCTCACAGAGCTGACACTTGAATGGGCACAGACAGGCACAAGTGAATAAAGAGGAAATAAGAATAGGGCCTGTTGTTCAGCTGGGGAGACAGACATTCAATCCAGTATCCTCTCAGCACCCAGTGAGAGCTTCGATCACAAATCAGATCAGGGTAGTCACCTAAAACTTCTCAATGGCTTCCTGTTGCACTTAGAATCAAATACAGCTTCCCAACATAACCTCACTATGTTGAGTACAGAAGATAGGATTTTGGTCTGAATATACCATTAGGTAGCCAAATAAACTTTCAGGTCTACTTTATGAAAAGCAAATGAATTCTCAAAAGAATGGGTGTCTTCCCCAAACCTTTCATTTTCAACATCCACATGGGTGAGCTGGTGATGTATTTTGTTTTGTACCAATGTTTTTCTTGTTTATTTGAGAAAACATTAAAAGATTGGTTTCCTTTTGATTATTAGCTCATCTTGTATAAAACTGCTAGATGATGAGTTGCTTAACATCTCTGAGCTTCCGTTTCCTTATCTCTAAAATGGAGATGGTCATATTTTACTTGATGCATTTGCATTGAAGATTAAATGACCTGAAGGCAAAATACCTGTCACAACATGAATGTTGAATTATGAGTTCTTCCCTTTTGCAAAATGAAATAGCGTTCATCCTTTATTGTTGTAAATAAACAAAAATATTGACATCAGAATAAGAGAATGCCACTGAGATAAGAATAACATAATTGTTTATTTCATAGCAGGGTAGTGGTTGGGGCAAAGAGGCATCTGCAGCCTGGGTCACTGGTCACTTGTCATAGTGACTGAGTTGACATCAAGCCTTACTCTGAAGCAGGTATTTTTGTGTAGTTAACCTTCTTTGGGCTGGTGATTATGAAACATGTTTATTCCCTGAGCACACATTGTTCTCACGTGGCTGGCATAGTCACTAAAAATTCTACCTACTTTAGAATCTTCCTAGTTGCAAATACCGGGCGATGTCACCAAAAAGGCTTACAGCTCTGGCAGAGTTGATGAAAGAACCCTGAGGTGAAGCTGCCTCTCCTTCTTGTGTGGTATTTCCTGAGGGAGAGATATCTTCATCTCTCAGACCTCGGTCCAGACGTGCGCTCCGGCTCGTCAGTCGCCCCTTCTACTGCCCCACTCCTGCAAACCTGCTCTTTAAGTGCTCGTATAACTTTATTGACTTTTTCCTCATTGTACAAGTGAATATGAGAGTGAGAGAGTGAGAGTGAGAGAGAGGATACAGAATATATGGTAGAAATAAAATATAGACCACTAGTCATTCTACTCTCTCCCTACCTCCAGATAATGATATAACCTTGATTGACATTTGGTTACAGCTTTCCAGATTTTTTTCTGTTCGTCTCCATAAACATATTAAGTGGTTAAGAGCATGGATTATAGAATAAGACTGCTGAGCTTAAATTCCAGCTGTACTCCTTAGCCAAGGGGCCTGACAAAAATTATTTTTAGCTCTCCTGTCTCAGTGTCCTCATCTATAAAATAGAAATTTGTCCTGGAGTACTGTGAGGATTAATGAGATTAGTACATGTAAAATGATTAGAAGAGTGCCTAACACATAGTGGGTGCTCAATAAATTCTATCTAGATGTACAATTATATGTAAAAATTGAACTGGGAACACATAGCTGCATGTCTTGGGAAAGAGAAGAATGTCTCTTGTTTACAGCTGATTCCCCAGAGCACGCAGTCAATAATTCTTTGTTAAATGAGTGAGTTAGCCAATGAATGAATTTATAAAAAATATATAAGTGGGTAAATGATGAGAATGGGTCAATGTAGTATAAATATAGGACAACCCAATGGAAAATTACTGACTGAAGAGGATCTTTGAGTGCTGGTGATTTTTCTAGAAATATCAGTAAAACTTATTTTAGGCACTCGATGCCTTCTTGGCAAGAGCAGAATCTCATGAAATCACCCTGGAATGCTGTGGGAGAAAGGGAACTGGGCAGCCTGGTCAGTCACTGAAAGGGGAGACCAGTGTCTCCTCATTTGTTACTGTGTCTCCCCCGGCTGCTCAAACATATTTCTGCAGGGAGCTGAAGGTCCCCATTCCTGAGTCTGGCTCCCACTTGTCCACAGGCCCCAAAGAGGCTCCTGACCTGCAAATGCTAGAACACTCCCCTGACTCCTGGTGTCTCATGGCCTCCTGCTACTTGAGTTTATTTACAGTCTAGAAGAAATGACAGAAATCAGTCACTCACCACGAGTTCTCTGAAAAACCTCTGCAGAATTTCTTCAAGCAAAATTCCTCACTGTACCTTTCCAACCCAGACCAGGAGAACGTTTCTAGCTGGTGAGCAACTCTAGACTCTTGGTGAAAGGCATTGATTGGAAATCACCCAAACGTTAGTATTTTCAGTCACGGGGTTCTTAGAAGAGCGCAGTCTCAGAGGGCTAGGAGAGGAGGTGTGAAGGGGGGTGTGTGCCAGGTGCACACGGCGGAATGGGCTGAGGGCCTGTGTGAGGCCTGGCACGACAGAGGGCAGTTTCACACACTGCTTATGGTGAGGCCTGTTTTCCACTCTGGTCAAATACCATTACATCACTCTTTTCCAGTTATAGGAAGTCCAGTGAGTGCCAGACACAGCCACAGCAACTCCCTGAGATCCAATGTAAACACACCCACCCCTCCTCAGTCATGGAGGCTGACGACGTGTGAAGGAAAAGCCAATTCACAGCATCCTTCTGTGGGGCCTGAGAGGCTGAGGGTGGATCCACAGGGTGGTTAGACAGTGGGTAACTTTCTGAGTGGGTCAACGACCAGACACGTCAGGGGCACACACCCCTGACTACTACTTCCTTTCATTTTTAAAGAATCATTATTCGAATTCTCATTTTTCTGTTTGAGAAACTACCAGGGTTGGAATCCCAGCTCTACTAACTGTAAGACCTTGGTAAGTCCCACAAACTTGCTGAGTATCAGATTCTTCATCTGTAAAATGGGTATGATAATAGGATTGACCTGCATGGGACATGTGAGAATTAAATGAAAGCGTCCATGTAAATTAAGTTCTTAGCACAGTGTCTGGCTCGTATTACATGTTCAAAAAATGTTTTCTTTAATTGTTTTCACCAGTGAGGATGGTCAGCCCATATTATTTGGGCTTTTACTGTCTTTTTTCTTATAAATACAGAACTTGTTTTTTAAAGTAAAGTTTTATTGAAGTAAAAAGAAAAATCCATACCAAAAAGGGGAGATATCAGAAGTGAGTAGCTTGATGAATGTTCGCAAAGTAAATGCCTCCATGTAACCACAACCTAGATCAACATATATAGCAACTTCCAGATGCTTCCTTCAAACTCATTATTTTCACTATTCTGACTTCTATCACTATAGATTAGTTTTTTAAAGTAAAACCATCCTCATAACCACTCAAATAAAAATATAGAACATTTTCATCAACTCAGATTAATCCCTACTCCGCCCAAAGAGAATGGCCCTTTTGACTTCTATTACAATATATTTTGGTTTTGAATTGGTATAAATGGAATTTACAAGTTGTGCAGTATGTGCTCCTTGTGTCTGGCTACTTTTTCTCAACCACATGCTTACTTGTGAGATTCAGCCATGTGCTGTGTAGAGCAGATGTTCATTTCTTCCCACTGCTGTATAGTACTGCATTTTATGAATATTCTACAATATACTTGTCCAATTTATTGCTGATGAATATTTGTTTTCAGTTTTTTTTTTCACTATTACAAGTAATGCTGCTATAAACATTCTTCTACACATTTTTTTTGGTGCACATACATACACATTTCTGTTTTTTATATACATAAGAGTGAAATTGGCTATGTCATAGTGTGCTTATGTGTTTAGTTTTTAGTAGATAATGCAAACAACTTTCAATGTTGTACCAATTTACATGCCAGGAGTAGGTGAAAATTCCAGTTGCTCTCCATTCTCACTAACACTTGTGCTTAGAAGTTCCTTTTTAAAAATTTAGCTATTCTTGTGAGTATTTCACTGTGTTTTTGATTTGCATTTTCCTGATGAGTAAGATGTTGACCCTTTATATTGGCCATTTTTATATCCTCTTTTGTGAAGTGCCTACTTAAGTTGTTTTGCTCACTTTTCTATCACACCAGCTATCCTTTTCTTACTGATTTATGGAAGTATAAAAAATATATATTATAGATACATGCCCCTTGATAGATATATGCAAATATCTGTTCCCACTTTGCAGCTTGTCTTTTTATTCTCTTGACAATATCTTTTGATGGGCAGAAGTTTTTAATTTTAATATAGTCCTATTTATAAATTTTTTCTCATAGTCAGTGCTTTTAAGGTCCTGTTTAAGAAATCACTGCTCATCCCAATGTGATCTTATGTTATCGTCCAGAAGATTATTGCTTTTCTTTTCATATCTGAAGTTGATTTTTGTGAGTGGTGTGAGGTAGGGGTCATGATTCACTTATTCTCCCCATATGGAAATCCATCTGACTCAGCATTATTTGTTGTAAAGGCCATCCTTTCCTCACTGAAGAGCAATGACACTGTTGTCAGAAATTTGGTGACCATATATGTGGGAATTGTCTCTGGATTTTATTTCATGGGTTTGTTTGTCCGTTCTTATACCATTATTTTACTTTCTTAATTACTGTAGCTTTATTATAAACCTTAAGATCTGGTTTATAATAAATTTTCCAGGTTTCTTCTTCTAAAGGCTTATCTTCACTAACAACTTGCCAATTTTTTGTGTGTGCATGCATGCACACAGATAAATCTGCTGTAATTTTGATTCAAATTGTGTTGAATCCACAGACCAATTTGAGGAGAAGAATATTAAGTCTTTTAATAAATGGACATGGTAGAGACCTTTATTCTTTTAGGCCTTCTTTAATTTCTTTCAGTAGTTTTCAGTGTAGGAGTCTTATATATCTTTCGCTAGATTTGTCCTTATTTATTTCATGCTTGTTTGATGCTACTATGTACAGTATTTTAAAATTTTCATTTTATAATTATTGCTTGCATACAGAAATACAATTGATTTTTGTACACTGATATTGTATCCACCAACCTTGCTAAATTCAATTATTACTTTTAATAGCCCATCTGTAGATTAAAAAAAAATCTGTGTACACAATTATATCATCTGCAAATAATGACAGTTAAAATGAAGTTTTGGGGGACTTATGCTTCCAATTTATAGAATAGACACATCTCTCATCACAATAATTAAAATAAAAACCAAATTGCTTTTTACTCCCTTAAAATGTTTAACTTATTATTTTGTGATTACGCGGGATAAACAGACAGACCCATGTCCCAAAAGTGACATCTATGCCCGTTCACAAGAAAACTCAGCACTCAAATAAATCCCCAAATTCCTTACACTGAAAAAATTTTATTTCCCTTCACATTTTACCATGTTAAGGTAAACACTAATCTCTGGGGACAAAAGTGCTAAAAAGTAAATTCGAGTTTGAACATACCAGTAAGTCCCCTCCCATATGATTTCATACCATTTTATTGTATGAAATGTATGCAATGATTTCATATAATTTATCATTGGTAAATATTTTCAAAATGTGTTATTTTCTACCTAAATGTAATTGGACACTACATTCAATATAATTGTCAATATCAACTGAGATTCTAGCACTTAGGGAAGGGATGGTAAGTATAAGGCACATGGACCCTATGCCTACATCCTGTGATCATGGCAATCATGGCAGACATTGCTAATCAATCATGATACTCTCTACTATTTAGCCTAGAAGTGGGCTCAGAACCCTTCTTAATGCAGGGACCCAAGCAATCACACCACCAGTTGATTGAATTTGTCACTTGAAATGAAACCTATTTGCCATCTTTAACTTAGAATTTCTGGCAGCACTTAACTCCGGTATATTCTTAAAGCTCCTAGAAGCTTGCTCCTTCCAACATTATCATCCTAAATTTTTTCTTTGAATAGTCTAGTATTATATAGCTGTGATTGAACTGTACTACATTTAAGGTAGTAAAAAAGAAAAGAACTGGCTGCCTTACTGACTCCAGCAGGCTGCTCAGGTGGGCAATTCCTTGGGGAGGTAATCTCAGGACAAAGCACAACACTCACCTTTGTAGCTTTAGACACTTTATCCAACCAACCACCCCTGAGTTCATCAAGCTCCCAGGCACTGGCTCATAAGGAAACTAACTGGGGACAGGTTTAGAAATCGGAATGCCAACTGACTGATTTATAGTGGGGGCATTAAACTTTCTGACAGGTAGAATTCTGGTTTCTATTGCTCAGGAGATCCACTCACTTGTATTGAGCTACCTGGAACACTGAGTTAAGAATTCAAAGTTTAGTGTTTAAGAGCTCAGGTTCTGGAGTGGAATCCCAAGTTTGAATCCAGGTCCTGGTGATCTCAGGCAAGTTAATTTTTAACTTCTAAATCTGTTTTCTCATCTGTATATTGGGGCTGGGTGGGGATAATAATAATTGTTTCTGAGGCTTCAATGCACTACTGCATAGGCATCATTTAAAAGCTTAGGATTGAGCAAATAGTAAGAAGTCAATAAATGACAATTAGTACAGACTTAGCACAAAGGGAATAGAATATTTTTAAGGACTGTTCTGCCCAGACTATGGAAAACTCTGAGCTGCCCCTTTTCCTTTTTAGGGGCAAAAGTCATTAGAGTTCCTCTGATAAAGTACCTGTCACTTTCTTTCTGTTGGATAGTATTTGATGAATACTAACAAATTCTCACACTGAATCTCTATTCTCTAGATTTCATGCCCACTTCTACCCTCTTCCAATGACAGCCACCATAAACTAGATCAAATAAAAAGGATGAGGTTATGACTTATTTATATTGGTCATATTCAAACTCTGAGGATAGAGCCTGGGCATCTTGATTAGACAGCAGACTAAGAGATGCTTGGTCTTTTGACTGGCCTCAGGAGATACCTTGAGCTCCTTGATAAAGCCTTAGAAGAGGCAAGAAGGAACACTAAGGTCAGGGGTGTGTTATTGTGATTTTATTGGAAGATGGAATGAAGAGGAAGAACCAAATGTGTCCTGAGTGGTTGATGTGTGTTATAGTCACCTCACAGTTTTCTTCATAACAATCCCATAACTTTGGTCTTTTATCCACATTTCATGGACAATGTACGGAAAGTATGAATAATTAGCCTAAAACCCACAGCCTGCAGGTGGCGGATTTGAACATCTGGTGGACTTGAACCCAGAGCTGTCTGCTATCAGAATCCATGCTCTCTCTACCACACCTTACAAATCACTTTTGGCCGAATTTTCAGAGGTTAACATTTCTTTTGACAACATCTCAAAGATTATGGTTTGAAGACTCTATATCAGTTAGTGTGATTAAAAAATCTTTGTCTATTTATATAAATATTAGAAGACAGATTGCTGTGAGAGGGTCTTGAAGAATGATAACCAGTAGAAAGAAGAAATTATTTAGACTAGTGGTTCTCAGACTTGAACGTACATCAGATTCACCTGGAGGTTCTGGTTAAAACACAAATCGCTGGGTCCCACCCTGAAAGATTCAGTGAGTCTGGGGTGGGAACTGAAAATATGAATTCCTGACAGCTTCACAGGTGGTATTGATGCTGCTGGTCCATGATGACACTTTGAGAAACACTGGCTGGTTTAAACAATGTGAAGGAAACAAGAATGGAAAAGACATTGGGCCAGAGAGTTACATATAAAAGTTTTATTCCCTGACAACTCCGTATCCTTTCTTTCACAGGGTCCACCACACTCTTGTTGTCTATCACCAGTCCAAGGTACCTATTAATTCCGTGCGTGGTGGACAGATGGTTGAACAGAATGAGGGAAAGGAGGGCAAATTGGAGGAGAAGGAAGAGAAGGCAGGCGACTTGGTGAATTATACAGCAACTCTGTTGCCCACCAGATTACCCTTTCCAGAGGGAGAACTGACTCTGGCCTGGCCTTCTTCAAGGGTGGGGTGTGGTGGTGGTGGACCAGATTAGAAAGTGGTATCAGGTAGCAAATCCTCTTGGACCATGCCAAGGTGAGGGGTGTGTAGATAGTCAGACCTCTAACAGGGAAGGTCAAACCATAGATTTGGCTCTTGAATTGCTCACCCACATTTCTGTACTGATCCATGAACCAAGCCAAGCCTAATATTTCCTATTAAACTACTCCTCATGCATCTCCCACCAAATTGCAAAAAGGAACAAAAACCATGGAGGAGGCTCTTGGGACCCTCTCTATGGTAGACTCAGAAACTCATCTCAGGAAAAAGAGCCTGAGAAGGTTAAGCAATTTGACCTACTACTTACTATCCATTATTGGACTATGAGTTTGGAATGTGGGTTTAAGTAGATAGGAAAAAATATTTTCTTCTTAACAGATTGTCCTTGGGCAAAGAAGAATATCAACAAACCTAAGAAAAAGATTTATCTGCAGTTATTGCCTCAGCAGAGGTGTTTGTTTTTATATTTCTCTAGCCTCATATGTTGCTTTAGGTGAATATAATATGATAATTTCAGGCATTGTTGGTTTTTACTGAGCAATAGGTTTGCAAGATTCTTGAGAGGCCTTATTTTCTTGGCCTTGACGGAGAAATGTTAATGTTAGATGTTTTTAGTCCTTTGGAGAGGAAATGTGGTACTAGGTTTTGCAAACATTTCTTGAGCAGCTATCGTGTGCCCGGCACTGTTAGGTGCAAGTAGTATCAGTAGTGAAAAGAGCATTGGACCCAAAGTATTAAAACCTGGGTTTGAGTCTCAGTTCTACAGTTTACTAGATGTATGTCACTTAGCTTTTCAGAGCCTAAATTCCTTCTGTTAAATGGGCCCACACTCAGCACATGGGGTTGCTAAAAAGGGGCTCTGAAAATCATGTAAAGCCATATAACTATGAGGAGGCACCATTGTAGCATTTGAGCCATCTTCTCTTGGCATTATTCACATGGGCTTCGTTGTGTGGCCGGGGGTTAGCACAATGCCTGGCACATTTGTAGAAAGAAGGAAGAAGAAAAGAAGAAAGGAAGGGCACTAGTATAACGAGTGGATCCTTGGCTTTCATGTTTTAGTTTCGGTTTTCAGAGCAAAGGTCCACGATAAGGCAGTAAACTAACTGTGGTGAGACAAGAGCTGAGTCAAGACTGGGGTGATTCACTCAGGCCAGGCTTGGGCACTAATCCACATCCTCTTTCCTACTGACCACTGAGCACTTCAGAGTACTTCACTTCTGAGCTGTAGTCTCATAAAATGAGCACTTTACTCCCACTCTATCCACCTTACTGGGCGGTACTGAGGATCAAACAAGATGGTAGATGTGATTATGACTTGAAAATTGTGAAGTGTGACAAAGACATGATGCTTCCTTATCTCCATTTTTATTTACATGTGTCTTTTTTTTCAACAAAAGGCACAAAAGGAGGTCTTTTATTATTTTGTTGGCTTGCTAGGGTCCTGCTTTCTCATGAACTTGGGGTACTAACTGTGGAAAGTGGAAAAGAAGACATTTTTAAAAGAGGAAAAAAAATAACCTTCCTTAAATGCTTTTAGGAGGAAGTCCACAGTAAAAACAATAGGTAGCAGGAAAGTGGAATAAGAATAATGTTCGGCAGCAAAGAAGGAAGGAAGAGCAGGTGAAAGGTGAGTGGGAAGCCGTTGTTGATGGCGGAGCTGATTAGAGCTATCGCCTACTGTTACTGCAACACACTGATCTTTCCTGGGTGGAGGTGGCCTGGTCCATGGGAGGTCTGGGTCCTCTTCACTTTCTTCAGCCTTGGCATTTACTGGATAAGGACCCCTGCTCTGTTAATTGCAACCTGAACTGTTCCCTGGTCTAAGTGTGAGCCTCAACAGCAAGTCACTCTTCAAATAGGATGAGGCCAGGTATCCAAACCAGTGAAATTTGCAGGCAAAAGAAATAAGGAGGTCTGGACACTGGGCCAACTCAAGAACGTGTACCTAAGATAAGGCAGCAGTTGCTCCAGTTAATTGAAGCTATTCTGGAATATAATCTAGTTTTTCTAGGTCATCTAACTTTAAGAAAAGCAAGAAATCAGGATTTTAAAAATGAAATCTGATCTTAAATGTAGAAATGCTGTTTGGGATCAACAAGATATCTCTCTGATTTGCTTGTTTGCAATCTCTAGCTTAAACTCTCCTATGTATTTCAAAAATACTTTTATTTATTCGTGTGAATTTCTCATAAGAACCATCGGCATAAGCCCTATGACCCCCCTACTATCTCAGAACACCCTGACTTCTTCCCTCTTAGAATAATTATTGTATATCTGGTCAGGATGCAGGCAGTATGGTGCAGTGGTTATGAGCTTGGGGTCTGGAATCAGATAGCCCTGGGCTTAAATTCTTGCTTTAGTTTTTTCCAGCTGGGTGATCTCAGATCACAGACTTAACCTCTCTGAGCCTCAGGAATCTAATCTGACATGGAGCTAATTATACTTTGTTCTTCAAAGAGGTATCAGGAGGATTAACTAAAATACATATAATCTACTTGGTGTCATGCCTGGCACATAAGTGAACACTGAATGTTAAATATTCTCATAGATAATAATAACAAATAGTTGCATAGTTTGTTTTTCAAGCATTTTAGTTTACAATCATTAAACATTCTTCTTGAAAGCAGCAATTCTCTCTCAGACTTTCAGTTTATATCCTGCAGAGTCAGGGGCCCAGCCCAAGTTCTCAAATTCTAGATGATGATGTTTATCTCCATCATCACCATCATTATCACTGCCATCATCGCCATCAACATGATAACGTCACCATCATCAACATCCTTATACCAAAACTGCTACCATGAATATGATCATCATCACTGCCATTATCACCATCAATATGGTTGCTTTCACCATCATAACCATCATCATCATTGCCATTATCATCACCATCATTATCATCACCATAACTGCCACTGTCAACATCATCATCATCATTACTAGTGCTATACTGTACCAAGTACCATATGTCCCAGTTCCTGTATGGGTGCTCTGCATATCTATTCTGTTTCTATTCTCAAAACAACCCTATGGACTAGGAATTATCTCCCTCTCCACTTTATAAATGAGGATGATGAGGTGCTAAGGAATTAAATACCTAGCCCAAGGTTACCACTAGAGAACATCAGAGCTAGATTCAGACCTAAGCCTGTCTGGCTCCAAAGCCTGAGATATTTTCCTTACACCATGCTCCTGAGCAATTTGGGAAATAGAAGTGGTGGAAGTTATAAATTTCACAACAGGTCTTGGATAGCTTGGCATTCTGAGGTGTGCATCCCTTTGCATTTTGGTACATTGCTCTCATTTTCTCTTTTTCAAATGGTTGATAGCAGTTTATTTATAACTGAGAACTGACAATCTGTTTACCCTAATAGTTCTCTGGAAGATTCCAATTATGGTTCCACCACATCTCTGAAAACTAGCTGTGGAAAGCCAAAGTGATGCTATCTGTGCTTGTGTACAAAACACTGCAAAACACCATTCTTTGAGAGGAGCCCTGACTGGGGCAGGGACAGCCATGCCCCAAGGAAGGTTGATATCAAACACAGCCTCTAGAACGAATGCTGACATCCTTCCTGTTCATGTCCTCAGTCATGATTAATTCTCCTAGACAAGTCATTGTATCATAGATGTAACCAGAGGTCCTCTGTCTTGTGTGATTTCCAACAGATGGGTTTTTTCTTGGCCTTCATTTATAGCCTCGGCCATGAGGACAAGACTTCCTTTCTCACTCAGTCTCACCATCAAGACAAGCTAGAGAAGTCACAGTCAGTTCATAACCAGAGAGTATCTTCTGTGAGCGAGGTCCATGCTGAACACAGAGAGACATGCAAGATATATGATGCAGATCGGCTGCTGCACAGGGTTGAGCACTTCATAATGTTGGAGAAAGAGATGAGAGCAAACGTGTAAACTGGGACTGGGCACGCTCAATGTCTGGATGCTACATGTTCAAGTGCAGTTCGGCACTTTGAGTAACTAGGCACAGAAATTAGAGGACTTATCAGTAGAGGCAGCAGAGCTCTGAGAGGAGCTTATAAGCCATCTTCTGACCCAAACTCACCCTGTAAGCTTGAGCTGGCTGCTTCATCTGGAGTCAGATTATCTGGGCTTGATTTCCAGCTTTGTCACATACTACCTTTGTTACTTTGGAAGTGTGGTTAGTTCCTTCGAGTCTCAGTTTTGTTATCTGTAAAATGGGGATGCTAGTGAATTTCTGATGGATTTGTTACGAGAATTAAATAAGATAATGTATGTGAAGTGCTTAAAACCATGCTTGACACATATTTAGTGCTAAATAAGTGTTAGCAAAATAATAACAAATGTAATAAATATTAATATTATTAGTGTGTTCTAGGGCTCAGTGCTGTTTTGTTTTTTTATAGATACACTTACTTTGTAGATGACCTCATCCTCTCATGAATTTAAAAACTATCTCCGACTTTATATCTCAAGTCTCACCCATATTCACACACGTACATATGTGAACATGTAAATTGTGTGTGTATGTATGTATGTATGTACATACATATAGTTTGGGGTTTATTTTTTTTTTTTGCATAGACATTTAATAGGCCTTTAAATTCTGTAAGTCCCTCACCTGACTTCCATTTTTCCCCCTTCTCCACCAAACCTTTTCCTCTCCCAGCTCAGTAATGTCAGCTTCATCTTTCCTGATGCTCAAGCCCCAAGGCTTGTAGTCACCCTTGATTCCTGTTTCACGACCTTCATTCTCCTCCATCAGTAAATCCTGTGGGGTCTCTATTTAAATACATCCAGAATCTGACCACTTTTTACCAACTCTACTACTTCCACTCTGGTTCCAGCAACCATCCTCCCTCCCCTGGATTATTGCAACAGCCTCCTCGCTGGTCTCTCTACTTCTGCCCTTGCCCCCCTTCAGTCTACTCTCACACAGCAGCCAGAGAGACCCTCCAACACATAAATCAGATCATTGCTCTGCTCAACACCCTCTGATGGCTTCCCATTACCCCGAAAATGAAACAAAGTTCCATGCAGCCTACACGTTTCCTCAGCCTGTCTTCCGGTCCCATCTCCAATCACCCTACCTCTCTCTCACTGAGCTTTGCACCAAGCATGCTCCCATTCAGGGCCTTTATACTTCCTGTTCCTTCTGTTTGGAATGCTCGCCCTGGATGTCCACATAGCTCATCCCTTGCCTCCTTCAGGTCCTTCCGCAAACGGTGCCAGTCAGAGAGGTCTTCCACATCTACTGTATCAAGAAGAAGCCCCATCCCTTATCCTCCTTTACTCTTTCACCCTTTGTCTTGCTTTATTTTCCTTCATAGTACATATTGCATTTGACTTATCACATATTTTTGTTGTCGTTGCTTATTGTCTCTCTCCTCCTACTAGAAAGTAAGATCCATGAAAATGGGATTTTGTTTTGTTCACTGCTGAATTCTCATCATAAGAGCAGTGACTGGTACACAGTAGGCAATCAACAAATATCTGTCTTGTAATGCAGGAAAGAAAAGAAGGAAAGGAGAAGGAAGGAAGGAAGGAAGGAAGGAAGGAAGGAAGGAAGGAAGGAAGGAAGGAAGGGAGGGAGGGAGGGAAGGAAGGAAGGAAGGAAGGAAAGAAGGAAGGATGGATAAAAGGAAAGAAAGTTGTAAGGAAGAAAGGAACATTATTTGTTTTTCCTTCCTCTAAAGTGGGATGATTGAGTTAGATGCTCTCTAAAAGGTCCCTTCCAGCTCAAACATTTTATCACTCTATCGGGTCAGTGGAATTCTTTTAGCTGGGTCTCAGCTCATGTCTTGGCTAGGCCAGATCACTCAGAAGACCAGGGTGCTTCTTCACAATAAATTAAACCACATACAAGCCTGCAAGTCTCATGAACCAAATCAGATTGTCCTTAAAAAGAAAGTCTTGAGCAAATTTCAAACCTGCTCGCTCTTAACCCAATGCTGGTTACTTGCCATTAGCCCACCTCAACCATCTCTCCCTGCCATCCACTCCTCAGCCCTTCTTTGTGGCTCAGGAGGCTGATCCATGGATCGCTTTACCCAGTTCCTTAGCCTACCAGCTTTGCTGCTTGGGTCTGGCCAATGGGAGCAGGAGGTAAGAGGAAAGAAGGGAGAGGAGCTGAAATATTCCATGCCTTCTCCTTCTCTGTGTCCCCACTGCCATCTGGCTACACACCTGTGTGACCCCAGCTCCTGCTGGGCAGCCCTGTCTCCCCAACTCCTGCTCTCCTTGGGCTCCCACAACATCCTTTCCCTCCTCTTTCTTTTCAGCTCCAGAGGTAGAAATGCCTTCTTGCTGTTGCTGTTCCCTGAAGCTTTAACATCCTTTGTTGGCTCCACTTACCCTATAAATAATTCCTTTATTAAAGTCTCTTCATGAAACCCTATGAGTGGAATGCTGTTTCTTGTCTGCCAGGACCTTGACGGTAGAGAGTGAATCTAGTTCCTTTGTACTTTGAAAGCATAAGTTGAAATACATGACGGTTTCTGAGTAAACACTTGAAACTGCATATGTGTTGGCCATGTAGTCGTTTAGAGCTGGACCTAGAGATCTTTCACAACGTGGGGAGAAATCTATGTGTTGTTTTCACTTGGTTCCATTCCCAGACCTGTAAAACAAGGACTTTGTGGGCAAAATGTCCATGGATTGACACACAGTGGAAGTCACACTGATACATACTCCAAGCTGGGGTTAGGAAAACCTGGCTGAGTATTATTTAATTTTAATATTCTTTGTGCTCAAAGGAAATGCCTCACTCAACCTCTTTACTGTACAGGTATGAAAAACCACTCGGCATGCCTTTCTTGGGAGAAGAGTTTTGAATACTTTACTTTATCTTTATTCAGAGCAGTTGTGCACATTCCTAAAGAAACAAGCCTTAAATCCAGAAAGCTGGGTGACAGGGCAGTGGCGAAATGCCAGGAAAAATATTATCATGAGCGCTAACCCTGTTTAAGAAAACAGATCATTTAAACCTAAGCAGGTTATACCAAAAAAAAAAAAAAAAAAAAAAAAAAAACCCACCAAAATGAAACATAACCAAAGAACCTTAGTAAAGAGAATGTAAAATGAGACTATAATGTGAACTAAAAAAAAAGAAAAAGAAAAAAAGAGAAAAATAGAAATATGTGGGGAAGAGCAAAAGAGTTAAAGGGGAAGCCAAGTTAATAATAAAGTAAAACGTTTAATTCTTTTACCTTTATATTTTTGCTAGTGATAGAGACACATCTCTGGAGGTATGTATGTTTCATTTCAAAATGAGATATTCCAGCTAATAGGGACTATACAGCCATCACCAAAAAAAAAGAAGGAGTGAGGTTTCCCCACGGGGTGACAGGCATTAAATTCATAAACACGAAGTTGTGGGTGGGAAAAGTTTTAGAAACTGGAAGGTAGCAGTGATTTGTGTGTATGTTTTTCACCGTTGTAGGCTGCTGAACATGCACATCCTTCAAAACATGAAGGATTTGAGTTCACTAAGTAGTGAGCCCTCTTACTCCTACTTGAAAGAGGAGAGCAGGGGCTGGAAACTAAGATGGATGCCTGATGAGGGAGAACTTCTCCCTTAGACAGATCCTTCGATTCGCCAGATGCTCAGGCACCAGTCAGAGTTCTTATGTGGAGCTCACAGCAAATCTGGGACTTGGCCAGAACACACATACTTTCTTATTTCGGTAGAGCCGTGAAAGGACCCAGTATTCTGAGATGAACTCCTTGTGTCCTTCCGGTTCCATAAGCAAGGCCATATGAGAATCTTTCTGAACCTTCTGAAACCTACTATGTGCTTGCTCACTGTGTCCCTCCTTTACACGAGAGTCCATGCGATACACCGCACTTAGGACACAGTGCTAAGAGTTTCCTTCTCTCAGGAAATTGCTCATTCCTCCCTTTCCCAGCAGACAAAAGCTTCATGACACATTATATTTATGCTTTATTTTCTCTTATGAGTTAATATCACTCATCATCTTTCTCTTTTATTCTTGGTGGACAGGAATCTCAGAACAAATACAACAATATTCAAAGTTAATTTTTTTTTTCTTCAACAGCAAGACAACCTCAGTGCAAAGTTATGCAGGAGTCCAAATATAAAACAGACATAGGAGGTGCTATTCTGAGGGGAACAGAGATAGAAAAGCCTATAGATCTGGCCCCTTCTCACTTCTCTCCTTCCTTGGTGGTCTATATGTCACCTCCACAAATCCTCTCAGGGTAGAGGGTTTCTCAAACAAGCCCCAGATAGCACACAACACAAAAGAAAAGTCTGATACATTTGACAATTAAATCAGTTTCTTTTTTTTTTTTTTTTAAAGCTTCCTAAATAGAGTTAAATAAGAAAGCAATCATCTGGGAGAAGATATTTCCACTTCTTACAATGATCAAAAAAATTGTTTCTGGATTATATAATGAATTACAAATGAACCAGAAAAAGACAAACCTTCCAATTAAAAACAAAAGACAAAAGATATAAAAAAGTAATTTCTAGAAGAGAGAAACTGACTGGCCAGTCGAGATATGAAAAGATGGTCAACCTTTCTAGTAATTGAGAAATTATAATAAAAATGACAATTTCACATGTGTCAGGGGAATGTTTTAAAAGTTTGACAGTTACTATTGCTGGTGAGCACATGGGGAAATTCTGATATGCTGCTGGCAGGTGTGTAAATTGGTGCACGCACTTTGGAGAGTAATTTGGTAATGTCAAGAGAAGTTGAAACTGCATAGATGTGCACAGCCTATGTGGCAGGACTTCTCTCCTAGATCTAAGTGTGTATGTGTGTGTGTGTGGGTATTAGAGAAAGTTGCCATGTGCATACAATAATACATGTATAAGAGAGCACATTACATCAGTTTTGGTGATAGCAAAAAGTTGGGAATGTGCTCAGTGTCTGTAATTATTCAGATTAATTGCATTTATTCAGAATTTTGCCATCTCTAAAGCCAAAATGAAGTCATTCTGATTTCCGCATGCATGTAAGTTTTGCATTTTACAGTTAAGCATTGCTTTGATTTCAATTACAGAAAGGAAGGCACCAGAATCTGTCAATGCTTATGGTTTTTAAATATCATAATTCAGTTCTGTTTAAGCCAGTTCCCTTTGAGTAGAAGAAATCCTGATCTATGGCCAGAGATTATACCCCAGACTATACAAACAGATCTTTTACAAATGCCTGTCCCAAGGGGGACTGAGAAAAAGCACCTGAAGCTCAGCTTTAACTCATCACCTCTAAGTGAATAATAGAAATGCACATCTTAAAATAGTGGGCCAGAGTATTGTCTCTACAGGTGACAAATGGCACATGTCCAGTCTAAATAAAGCTTTTTATTTTATAAAACCCAATTGCATCAAAGCCTTATGCAGTTCCAGGTCTGCCCTGCATTGCTCCACAGACAAATGGCATTTAAGCCCATGGATGGGTGTCTTTTCTTGCTGTTCACACAGGAAACATATCATCTTCTATATGACCCTCTCAATGAAGTTACTTCACTTCATCACACATTCAAGCATTTATATTCTTTTTTCCAAATTATATTCTCCAGAAAAGGGGTGGTGAGTTGTCTTTCCCTATGGTGGACCTTTGGAGGAAATGGAAGGTAGGTCTAGGAAAGAGGAGGGTAAGCATTAGGATATTGACAGGGGAGAAAAGAGAGGGGGAGCATTTGGGTGGTGAAAGAGAACAGGAGTAAATTCAGTTTGCACTTGCCATATGCTACAGCAACAAAGACACATAACCCACGATTCTTGCCCTTGAGTAGCTGATGGGTTAGAAAAGAGATTCTCAACCTTTCGAGTCATACTTATTTACTAATATTTCAGATGCTCAACCCACTCACATTTTTAGCGAGGACACTTCTAGACTCTGACACTCATGAGATACTCTAAAGATTATGTACAATTCTGAGCTCAGTAGTTACAAAACTTTCCTTTTCTCCACTGCCCTCTCTTGTGGACATGCAGCCTCTCTGTCCCCATTTCACAGCCCCACCAATGCATATTAGTCATGGGATTAGGTTGGTATTGACTCATCCCCAGCTCCAGGAGTAGGCTCTGATTTTCTTAAGCAAACCTGTTATCATTCTGTTTGGTCCAGGAGCAGGTTTCTCTGGAGAGAAAGGTAGGACTGTGTTTTGATGCCTGGGGTGAGGAACAGAAGCTCTTTCTCCTAGATCCAGTGAGGTGTGGATAGAACTGCTGCCGCCATTTTTCTACCGTGAGTGAAGTCAGCTTGAGATAAAGCCATCAGAGCTCAGAGCTGCAGATCGAAGGAATTAGACCCATATAGAAATATGCTTAAAGTTCACACAATGTGTGTGTATATAAGTATCTATCTATTTATTTATGTATTTTAGTTATAGGAGCTAATACATTCCTTTTATTGTTCAACCCACTTTGAATCGGGTGCTGTGAACTTGCCACCAAAAGCATTGATACACCTAAGTAGTCTTTCAACACTGTGGCTAAGAACAACTGGTTTAAATACATAACTAGTTTGACAAATAAAACAAATAATAATATGCTCATGATAACTATACATACATATATGATGTAGTATTACATATAAATACATAAAATAAAAAAGCAAGCAATAGCATTAAGAAAGATGTCCTTAGATTGGGGTGGTGGAAACAATTGTGAGACAAAATACAGGAAATGAAAATAAAAACTCCAGATGGGGAAATACTTATATTTGGCTCTAGAATATACAGACTTACTAAAGGTCTTTCAATCATCAAGCTATACACTTAGGAACAGTAATGCTAGAAGCATGGCTGGAAGAAGGGAAAGCTCCTGTGGTTAACAGGTGGTGGGTTTGGACAGGAAATGCTAAAATATGGCTGGACTAACCTGTGAAGCTAATGACCAATGTTGCTGACATATTACAGCCATCTTGGAGGCGTGGGGTAGTCGAGCAACTGGTGTTTACAATAGACATTTGGTCATTAACAGAAAAACAAGTGTTCCAGTCACACAGGCAGCTAATTGTTGAATGCAGCTTATTTAAACTAGAATGATAGAGGGGCCTCCAGAGAAGGATTATCTGTGGATCCCTTATTTTAGTTGATTCAAATAAGACATGCTACCTTTTGCCAGGTCCTTCAACTACAATGTTCTTGTCCTTCTTTTAAGATCTTTTCCCCTCCTTCCCTTCCAGCGCTCTTTTCATTTTTCCCCCTTTCTCTTGTATGTACATACTGACCTTTATGTAGAGATTCTCTTCTTATACTTGAGACTATTAAACGCCGAGAGCCTGTGACGGGGGTTATACAAGTTCAGCTCTAGGCAGTTCCTTGAACTTGACTAGATTTGGGAATTTTTTGATATTTCCTGGAATTGCCTGAGTCAGCCCAAGAGTCAAATGATAAAACATGTCCTGTAAGTCCTGGATATAACATGTGGGCAGAGAAGAGACAGAGCGGTTTTCCAGCTGTTTAAATAACGAGCACAGGATTCCCTTCAGGGGGTTCCTTTGCATAGGAAAGAAAATTAAGGCAGGATGGAGTGGGCAGGAAGGTTGCAGGAAGTCTGGAAAATTAAATGGGAAAGAAGACAGGGTAGTGGTGGAAGGACCCTGAGCACTTAGGGGACAGATCCTGGGCAAGAATTAAGAGTCATGTCAAACCACAAACTCCTGATTTTCCTTTTCTAAACACAACTTTTTCAGTATCTAAGACAGCTGCAGAAAAAGTAGAGTGAAGTATATGTGGAAAACTCATAAGAACAAAATGAATGTGGCTTTTCTGTCTCAAAAATCCTGTAGCAGTTCTTAGACTGGAGATGGGCAGTGTTATACCCACTTCAGGTATGTGGTTGGGGACTGTCTTAGAAATAAAACACGTTCTCTCTCTGGTTCCAAATGCTCAGGTTTCTAGAGTGTGGCAGGACCTTGAGTCTCTCTACTTCACAGAGAGCTTTACTAAATCTCAGTGGGTTTGGGACCCTCACAGCTTTGTCAGGGAACCAACCTACATTCTTTGCCTTTCTCTCTCTTCCTTCTCTCCTTCTCTCTCTTTCTCTCTCTCCCCTCTTCTCTCCATCCTGCCATTCATTCGAACAGCTCAGAGAACAGACAAGAATCGGACACCACGATAGGTGTTGAGAATATGAAGGTGACCAAGGCATGGTTTCTTCCCTAGAGGAAGTTATTTCTTAGCTGAGGAGCCAGAATATGAGTAGATAAGCTACAATATGGAAAGATGAATGTTATGGAGAACATAGAACTGTGGGAGCCCCAGCTGGCAGTAGAGTGTCGTCCTTCTAGTTAATGTAGGGAAGAGGCAGCTCATCAAATGCCTCCACAGAACCAGGCAGCAGAGAGCTTATCAGCGACCAGGAAGCTCTGATTCCAAGAATAAGATTTTAGTTGGCATGGAGTGTTTTGAGAAGTTAGTGCTGCAAAATTTCCACATTTTCTTTTATGTACTGTTGATTGCGGAGGAAATTGTTTATTGTTAGTTTCTTTTTTAAGGAGAGAATTTGGCAGTTTTCCCAACAAAATAAAAAACGGACACAAAAATATACATTCTTTCACTCCACAATACTATTTCTAGGGCTCTGTCCTCAGACACATTCTGGAGTATACAAGGATAAGTGTATAAGTTCATCACAACATTGAAAAACTGTAAATAACTTAAATGTCTAATTATAGGGGAATGATTAAGTAAGTTATGGAATGCTATGCAACAGTTTAAAAGAATAATATAGACCTCTATAAACTGAATGGAAAGATATTATTGAGTAAAAAAAGCATTTTGTGAAATAATTTATATAGTCTGATACCAACTATGATTTTTAAAAACGCTATACACACATACACATTCTATCTATCATCTGTCTGTCTATCTATCTATCTGTCTGTCTATCTATCTATCTATCTATCTATCTATCTATCTATCTATCTATCAATCATCTATCTACCTACCTACCTATCTAATCTACCTGCCCGCCTACCCGCCTATCTGCCTACCCGCCTGCCCGCCTACCCGCCTATCTGCCTACCCGCCTACCCGCCTGCCCGCCTACCTGTCTACCCGTCTACCTGTCTGCCCGCCTACCCGCCTATCTGCCTACCCGCCTACCCGCCTGCCCGCCTATCTGCCTACCCGTCTACCCGCCTAACTACATAGAAAAAACATGGAATGATACATATGAGATGTTAACAGCAGTTATTTCTAAGGAAGGGAATAAGATTGGGAATAGAGAATAGACTGGGTAAAGAGAGATTATCTTTTACTTTGTATATTGCCACATTGCTTGAATTTTTTTATATTGAGCATGTATTCATATAAAACTCTTGCTAAAACATAAAAATTACATTATAAATTCCACTGGCCTCCAAAGTATCACCTTGAGCATTAGGCAGGAATACAGTCTCCAGTGAAGCTGGGGATTGTTGGGAAACTTCAGATGCATAGAAGTGGCCTTTGACATTTCGAACATCCCCGCCAGGAAGAAACCTCAAACTCAATCTTTCAGAGTCAAGCATACAATTCTAGGAAATTAGCCACACGACAAAGCTTATGAAAATGTGTGAAACCTCTGAGATGAGCATCTTGGTTTGGTCTATATGGTGCCACAGTGTCAATTTGAAAAGTGGAAAATTCAGTCAATTTAACTAGTTGCTTCAACTACAAACATGTGCCTAATCCCTCCACATGCAGCTCACTGACATCAGTCAAACCAGATCTACTTGTCATGTAGCCAATAAGCCCAATTATCAGACTGAAACATTGCCTTTCCACCAGCAGCCACCCCTTCTTTTCAGACATAGCTGAAAATGTGCACAGTGCTCTCCTGCTGTTAACTTAAATTGTCGATTTCACCTTTGTTCAAACAATCTTTGAAGCTGCCTCTTGGCAGGAATGTGGTGGGGGCCCAAAGACTTCTCAGCCCAAGAGATGAAATTAATCCAGTTAGCAGGGAGGCACAGAGGAAGACTGGACTTTAGAGGTTAACAGAATAGATCTGAGTCCTATCTGCCCTCACAGGCTCTGTTCCTCAACTTCTCTAGGCCTTATTTTTTTATCTACAGATCAGGAGCATCTTCCGCAATTTGGTTGCTTGCTATAGGATTAAATGCACCTAGCATAGCACCTGCCACATCCTCCCTATATTACTGTAAACGTACTGAAGAAAACCATTTGTGTTTGTTCTTAAAGCAGAATCATCCTGAAATTCTTATTCAGTGTTTTCCTTCTCATTTGCCTTTTTAAATTCAAAGTCCTCTTTGTTGGCTTTAGAAATATCTTGGGTTTTAGGTTAAAGACAGTTTGGTTTTCAGGTAGACTGGAGTCAATGTAGTTTGGGGCATTCTAGTGGGATTCTGTTTCCTGTAGCACATCCCTGTCTTCAAAACATCTTGTAAATACCGAAAGCAATTTTCAATGAGCTGGTAATTCCAGGGGAAACAGGATTTCAGACTGTTTACTGAGAAGACACACAGGCTGGCACTATTTGGTCTAATTTTTACCACTGGGGACAATTTTACTTTATACTCCTCCCAATTCTCCTGCTACCACAGCAAGAACCCTCCTAGAGTTGGAGCTCAACAGTTCTGTGGGCTGCAGTGAGCCCCACCCAGTTCTGGGTCTTCTTTAGAAGGACAGAATAACAAGGGCAGGTATAAAAAGTATATTCAGCTTCTTGCGCCTGGAAGAACACCAACCTGAAGGATGGGGAACAGCAAACTGTACTAGAAGCTTACTTTAGAACACTGCCTTTATATAGTCAGAGGGGAGAAATGAAAGCTTTATGGATATGGCCGTATTCCTGCTGAACTGAGCTCCTCATAAATTACTACCCATCACTTGGCTGAGGAAACCAGCAAGGTGAGCAGGGTGCTTCCTGGGAAATAATTTCCACATTGCTGCTCGGCCAGGCTGAGGAATGAGTGAGTGAATGGGGGAAGGTCACCCAGCTAGTGCACTGCAGAGCTTGGATTTGAACATGTGCCATTGGGTTCCAGAGTCCAAGCTCAGAACCTCTCGGGGAATGGAAAGTCACATGGATCACATCACAATGTACCAGCTGGGTGGCCTTGGGCAAGTGATCTCTCTGCAGCCTCAGTCTTCTCATCTTTAAAATGGGAATAATAAGAGGCTCTCCCTCAGAAGCAAGTTGTGAGGAGTCAACGATTAACATGTCTGGAGTTTATCACATAATGTCTGCACATGGTAAGCTCTCACATATTGTTATTTGTCAATATTATGAGTATTGTTATGAATCCCGGACCCCTACAGCATCAGGTAGGCATTGTGGCCACTTTGCAATGAGGAAATTCAGGCTCGGGGCTTTTATATGGCTCAGATGAAGTGGCCAGGCTAGGGCCCTCTGACTTGCCGTGGTTGGATTAGTTCCTAAACACCAGCGATATAGTGACTCATCCCTGAGTGAAGGTGGGAAGCTGGGCATTTAGCTGATGGTGAGGGACATGTTGTGGGAATATAGAGCACTGAAATAAACAGTGTTGCTTTTATTTTAACCCTCAGTGAGCTCTCTGCATCCCTACTCAGGCTCTGATTGGCATACTCTGGGCCTCTCTCTCTCGAGTTCCCACGCAGAAAGCGCTGTTACGGCCCACCTATCAGCGTCCCTCTTCTTCGCCCATTCCCAGGAGAGGCCTGTGAAGAACCTGATGGCCTCCTTTCCACGAGGGAGAGGGCAGCTTGGCAGCCAGGGCTGGACCTGCAAAGGCGGCAGCGATTAAGAGTGTGGACCTTGGAATCAGCTAGAGGATCAGCAGAGATGGGCTCAGGCCCTTCTAGACTGTTCGGCTGTGGCAGAAAACTAATTCTGGAGCACCCACATGACAGGAAGCTGCCTCTCTGAATAAGTCTGTGCTCAGTGTGCAGCTGTGGAGGCATTCAAGGCGTGGGGAGAGCAGAAACCTCTGTCAGACAGTCGAGCAAAAAACAGAAAAGGTTAAGAGGAAAAGCCCCTGCAGGAGCTTTAAAAATATTTTGGTATTTCATGCACAATGATGACATATGCCACTGTCTGGACTAGGCATATACAAATCCACAGAGTTCTCTAGATAATATCTTTTTTTTGTAGAGCAATCTGTGTCATTTATTCAATGATGTTTGCTATGTGCCTCACTGACGCTGGGCACTTGCTGGGTGCTAGGTAGAGCAGGGAACGTGACAGATCTCATTCTTGCCCTCAGAAAGCTCATGTTCTAGAAAGAAGACAGGCACTAATATTTGCTTAAAAGAATCATTACATTCATTGTAACAGAGATTAGCATAATGAAGGAAAAGGTAAAGAATGGAGGAATTCGATCTAGTCGGGGAGAGGCAGGTCGCAGTCAGAGAGAGTCTTTGGGAGACTGATTTAAGTTGAGGCCTGAAGTTTACAGGGAAGGTGACTAGGCAAAGCAAGGCAAAATGGATTCATCATTCACTCATTTATTCAATAATTATTTATTGAATACTTCCTAAGGCCAAGCACTGTTCAAGAATATTAGGAAACACTAGTGAGCAAATTGCAAAAATTGCTCTGCTTATAGAGTTAAATTTCCAGTCATTCTGATTACCTATTACTACTTAACCAATCACCTAAAAACTTAGTGGTTTAAAATGACCATTTTATCTTGCTCACACTTTTGTGTGTTGGTTAACAGGAAGGGTTTTGCTGGTTGGTTCATCTCCACATAGTGTCACTGGGGCTCCTTCACTCACATGACTGGATCTTGTGCCTGGATGGAGGGTGACTGATACTGGCTGGTTGCTGGGAGCTCAGCTGTGGCTGTCAACTGGCCTGCCTATGTGGCTTGGGCTTTACAGAATGAGCATTCCAAGAGGACTGGGGAGAAGCTTCAATGATTCTTTTTGTTGTTGTTGTTGTTATAGCTGTTTAAAATTATATTGATTTATGCTTCAAGTCTTCTTCTGATCTAGCCTCAGAAGTTCCAAAATGTCATTTCTGCCATCATCTATTGGTCAAGCAAGTCACCATGGCCAATCCAGACTCAAACATGGGGAATTAGAGTCCAACTATCAAGAAGGGAGGAAAAAAATATCTGAGGCCATTGTTAGCCTCCCACACTGGCGGAGGAATTAATATGTGATATTAAAAAGGTCTCCAAGTGTGGGTAGAGACTCTGATTCTGAGCTCAAAGCCAGGAGCAGATCATGGAAGAATTTGGCATCCTTAACATTTATATTTGTTTAATTCAGTTGGGCAATAATAAGCTAATGACCATTCATTGAGATCCTTTGATATATGCCCACAGAGCAGGCAAACAGGCCTGTAGACAAAACATGGCCTTCTGCTTGTTTTTGTAAATAAAGTTTTATTGCAACATAACTGTATCCATTTGTGTATTTTTATGTCTATGGCTGCTTTCACACTACAGTGGCAGAGCTGAATATTTGGGACAGAGACTGTCTGGCCCATAAAGTGTAAAATATTTGCTATCTGGCTTTTAACAGAAAAAGTTTGTCGACTCCTGTGATATAATGACCTCTCAAAGATATCCATGGCCTAATCTTCAGAATCTGTGAATGTGTTAGGTTACATGGAAAAAGGGAATTAAGGTTGTAGATAGAATTAAATTGCTAATCAGCTATCTCTAAAATAGGGATATAAAATCTGGATTATCTAAGTGGTCCTAAAGTAATCACAAGGATCTTTCAGAGTGGATAAGGGGGAAGCATGAGTTAGAGAGAGATTTGAAGATGCTCTACAGCTGGCTTTGAAGATAGAGGATGGGGTCATAAGCTAAGGAATGCGGGAGGTCTGCATATAAGCTGGAAAAGTCAAGGTAACATGTTCTTCTCTAGAGCCTCAAGACGGGACGCAGCTCTGCTGACACCTTGATTTTAGCCCAGGGAGACCCATTTCACACTTCTGACCTTCAGAACTATAAGATAATAAATATGTGTTGTTTGAAGCCACTGTTTGCAGTAATTTTTTACAACAGCAATAGAAAATGAACATGGGGTACATCCCATTCAGTCATTATATTGCAATCCTGTGTACTTTAACAAGGGAGGTGGGTAGAGAAGTCTGGATTGACTTAGAGTAGATGTCCTTTATGATAAAAATCCCATCGGTTAAGCAAAAACAAGGAGAAGAGCCCAAGGGAGAAATTTTTCAGTACATTAATAACTCTTACTACTCACAGTAATAACAACATCATCTACCATGACTGAGCACTTACTGTGTACTAGACCCTCTTCTCACATCTGTATTCTTTATAATGACTCCACGACATAGGTTTGGTCTCTGTTTTTCTATATAAAGAAAGTCTCAGAGAAGGTAGTGACTTACACAAGGTTACATGTGTAGTAATAGGCTTTGAGCTCACCCCATTATGCAACATTGTTGGATCAGTTCTACCAGGGGCTTTCTTAACACTTTCAAATTGTTTTGGAGAGAGGAAGGAGGGAAGTTTATAAACACCATGAGAGAGAGATTTGTCATCTGTCCTGTTATTACTTAATCCTTCTACCTAGAATAATATCTAGTGCACAGTAGCCACTCCATATATACATTTTTTTTTCAATGAATGAATGAATAAATGGATGAATGAAAGGAAATTCCAGTGTAGAAAAATGAACACCTCGATTAGAATCAAAGGGCCTTAGAGGTAGAAGTGACCTCAGAAGTGGTTTAATCCACTCCTTAATTTTATAGATGGGCAAACTAGGTCCCAGTGAGTGGAAGAATGATCCTGTGAATAATTATAAAAACGCTTTGTTGAAGAGGGGTGGTTTGGGATGAACATATGTTTAAGAAGAGTAGGTTATCGGCTTGCAAACTGCAGGTTCACATGTAACCGATTCCATTTCTAAGCTGAGCTTTAGAAAATAAAGACTAATGTGGGTCATTCTCCTATGTCACTTTCAAGACTAGTCATCGTCTGCAGACACTAGGAGAACAGGCAGACAACAGAGAAGAGGAGAGAACACAGGGGCTGACATGTAAGGCTGATCCTTTTCTTCAGCCCTTAGTGAAGTCATACGCACTCCCTGACCTTGGACAATAGTGGAATCATCCCTGCAGTTCAACTGCATTGCATTTGTTGAAGCACGCAAATCTGAGAAGGACGAGGCTGTGCGAGCCGGGAAGCAGAGGAGTAGTTGAAAGCAATTTTGTAAAAGGAGAAAGAGAGTGGAGAAAGAATGTCTCTTACTTTCAGGGGAGCTAAGACACCTGAGACACCTGAGACTTGTGAGAATATACCTACTATATACGTGGCTGAGTGCTTGTTGCATGCAGAACTGTGTGAGTTCCAGAGAACCTTGTGGCTTTTACACCGGGACAGTCCTTTAAAGGCTGGCGGTTATAATAGCAGAGAGAGAAATGGGGCTATACAATGATTGTGCAACTTCGCTTGTTATGTTACACAACACGTGAAGGTCAGTGTTTCAACTGGTTGAATAAAGAGTGGTTTTCTCTTTGTTCATTGTAGAGAAAAACGTACATAACAAGTCAAAGGTGTGCTCTGTAGATTGTGGATTTAGGGTGATATTAAGAGGCTCTTGATTAGGAGAATTGATTCTTTGCAAAATAGAAAGGATTGATATGATAAAACAATCAGATGCAGAAAGACTTATTTAATCTTCAAAAGAGATAGCAAAGTAGTGACTAAGAACTCAAACTTTGAGTCAAGATAGACCATGCTTTACTTGCTGTGGACATCAGTAAGGTCAGATCTCAAGTTTCTTTATCCTTGAAAAGAGAATAACAACAGTAACCCATTCATAAGATGGTTTTGAGGATTAATTACCACAGGTAATGCATGTTGGGCATCGTAAGTGCTCACTAAATATACATTATTTTTTTATCCATTTCTAAGCTCCCTGGTGATCTTTTCAATCACTCCAGATATTTTAGTGAAGCTACTGTATATATATGTATATATGTTTGTCTGATTGATTTTTTTAAACGTTGGATTAAATGTGCCCAGAAGAAGAGATGAAAATAATACTCATCCTCCCGATTTGCAGCCAAATGAGGCTGAAAAGGACAAGAGAGTCAGAGTGTGGAATGCAGAGCCAGCCACTTAGGGTCTATGTGGGGACCTCACGCCTGCTGCCCCAGCTGTGCAGCCCACAAGTTCATGCTGAGGACTGGTGCTTCTCTTTGCCTTTGCGCACTGTAAACCCAGGGCAATTTTCCTTTGGTCTTCCCTCAACTCAGGCCTCTTACTTACAGAAACAAACATACACCTTTTACACAGGCACCATGTGGAACAAGCTTGAACCTTTCCTCCCATTGAGTCCAGGCGAATGTGGTCTGGTTCCTTGACCAAATAGTAGTGCGTACTTTGTTTACAAATATCTGAGGAGAACAACCAACAGAGGTGCTCCACAGAGGCAAGCTGTGCCGACCCCAAGAAAAAAGTCTGGAAACCCAGCCTCCTTGGCAGTGCTGTCCTCGTGTTCTGACTGATCTGTTTGCTGATTAAATTCTTAACCCATACCTATTTGGGGCTTACGTCAGTTATACGTCTTTGATCTTTAATTTTGCAGTGCTGTAGTTCTCAATTTATTTAGTTTTTTCAGTAAGCTGCATAAATGACTCATCAACAGGAAATGTGAATAAATAGTCAACTTAACCAAAAATACAAATAAACATATCTTTCTTTTGTGGGGAAGATTTGCTTAAAGGGGAAAAAACCTTGGTATGAGTACTGACTGCAGTTTCCAGGGTAAAATCTGCTTTCTGCCTGGTACTAGCCCCTTTCTCTGGGAATGGGATGGCATGAGCTTTGCTGCTAAGAAGACATCTGTCCACATGGGAAGTTTGGGATTACTAGATTAGAACTGGAAGTCTCTTCATCAGAAATTTAAGTGATTTTTGAAGAATTACCTAACAAGTGCATGCTTATGTGTGTATGTTCTGTAACCCTTATGAATGATTTTTCTGATCACTCATTCAACCAACACTATGGTCTCATATAAATGTCTAATTTTCTTTCTCACTGAACTGTCAACAACGCTGAGCATCACCCAACCTACCAGGAAAGATGAGAATCAGACTTAGCATCTAAATGGAATCCTTACCATGTGGGCGCAGTCTTGTGTACGTGAAGATATTCCTGATTTCAATGTCCATGTGCCCTTTGATTCTAAAATCTTCCCGATGTCCATGTAAACAAGTTTGTTAGCAGGGCAATCGGAAGGAGCGGTTACAAGAACCCGTCTTGTATCTCTTAATCCAGATGAAAGAGGGGCCGAATGAGGGTGGTGATGAAAGCATTGCATAGAAAATGTCTTTCCATATTTCGTGTCTGGACTTAATCCAAGTCTTAAAGTTCAAGAGGCCTCCTGAGTATGCTGGAGAGACCTTTCCTGATGACTCACGAGAGATGTAAATATTTCTGTTCCTTTGTTCAGGTCTGGTGACCAACTCCCTCTGCCCTCCTACCCTTACCTTTTTGCAAGTCCCTGATGTGGGTATTTCTTCATCGTGCTGCATGTGATAGGCCTGAGGACTTACTAGGACATGACACGGTTAGGAGGGGTGATGCATCCAGGACATTTCACTCCAGTATGACTTTTTCTATTTAATATAGAAGATATGAACCTCCAATTATTTTTCTGACACTGGAAACTTAGAACCCTGGCAAATGCCAAATAAATTTAAGGCAACATGTTATCTAGCCACAAAGAAACTAAAGTAATGTGGATTGGTCTGAATATAGTTTTTTTCTGTTTTAAAGTAATTCTAAACACTAAAGTTAAAAAAATTTTAATTAAAAAAATTTTAAATTTACTCAAAAGGATATAAGATTATAATTGTGGTTACTATTACTTACTAATAATACATCAAAAATTGGCAAAAGGTGAAGGGGTATCCAAGACCCTTCCTACAAACCCCAAGTAACTTTATTAAACTCTGAAATATCAGCATACACTGTCTGGGACAATAGCTGCACTCAATTAAGTTTCAGAGAAAAACTACTTGACTCCTTTGACTCTGGGAATTCTGACTTGAATGAGCATGGGAGACACAGGGAGAGAACCATTTTGGCAGATCCTGTAGCTGCTTCAGCAACCCTGTTAGTGATTAGGTATAAAAATTCATCTTGGTTATGAGCTTAAAGTATTCCTTCATATTGACACCCCCTTCAATATCTTTCCAATTTTATTAAGTTCAGACTTTTAGTTTTGAGATAATACTATCATACTCCTAATAATGAGAGCAGCTCATACTTAGTGCTGACTAACTTTTCGGCACAGTTCTAAGTGCTATACAATTGTTACCTCATTTAATCCTCACACTATTCTGAGATGAGTATTAATATTATCCACATTTTACAGGTGTGAAAAGGAGGCACTGAAGGATGCCATGGTTTGCCCAAGGTCACCCATTGGGTGGGAGCAGGGGAGGGGCAGGATCGATCAAAGAAGTATCTTCTGTGGCTTGGGGGGGCAAACCCGTGCTGAGGGCTGCGAACAAAGCTCCAGAGCCTCCTTTTACTCTGAACTGCTCAGGAGGGCTGACCTCGCCCTGCTCACAGCACCTTGACACTCTTGCCCTAATTGCTCTCACAGCAGTAATTAGTGAAGACTTATTTGTTTATCGTCTCTCTCTTCTACCCAATCATAAGCTTCCTGAGGGTAGGGACCATGCTTATTTGGATCACTGATGAACTCCTCCATCCTAGCAGTGACTCAAACTTAGTAGATATAAAATAAAATTTTGCTGAGTAAATGAATTCCCTTCTACAAAGATCTTTAATCCTTGAGTGGCATTCATCCTTACATCCCTAGAAAGTCAAGGCACTCCTCCCTTTTTAGGACATACTTTCAACCTCAAAGATGAACAGCTTTTTTGATATCATAAAAATAAAAAAATCTGGAATAAATCTTCTTATGGGCCACAGATGAAACTGAACTTGCTCGTTGAAACAACAGATGTCACAGGACATGGACATATTCTCATTTAATTAAAAGTGGCAGATCAGTGCAGTGGTTAAGATTGCTGAGACTGAAGCCAAGTGCTCTGGGCTGGAATTCTGAGCCTGTCTCCTACCAGCTGCAAGCCAGGAGACACACTGTCAACTAACTGTGCCTGTTTCCTTGTCTATAAAATGGAGGTAACAGAACCTACCTTATAAGGATGGTTGTGAGAATTAAATGAGTTAATATACGTAAACTTTCTGAAGTGGTACCTCACACGAAGTAACTATTATACATGGATATTAAGTAGTATTACATTTCTAATGTATTACTACTTTGTGGTATCACTTCTATTTTCCTATTATTTTTATTTAGCTAGCTAGTTTATCATCCTTGAACATTATTTTTATTATTTTCTTTTGGCATTTAATATTTTTCTGGTCTCTCTAGCTTGTTCAATCATTTGTTCATTTATTCAGTTTTTCAAGACTTTTTTTTTAGTTTTTATCATGAACCCAGATATAAGAACACTTGAATTACTTCTTTTGAGCACTTACTGTTGGCTTAGTTTAGCTGACATTTTCTTTTTCTTTTTTCTTGTAATTATACACATGTTTAGTGATCTGTCTCACTGGCAGGTATTATTAGAGAACCTCATCAGAATCTATTTTTGCCAAAATCTCTTTCCTAGAAAATTTCTCTTTCTCAGTATTCTGAAAAATATATATGCATGTGCCCATATATTTATGGAGGATCCAGTTTTGTTCTTATTTCATTTCCTTTCTTTCCTCTAATACATCTTTAATGAGCCTATGCTAAATGCTATCCACTTAGTCAGCCCACACATGGTGGCTACAAATGCCCCAGGAATTCTCTTTGTAGAGCTCAGAGTCAGTCTATTGGGGAAATAGCTATTAAACAGAAAGCACACAAATATATTTGTGATTCCACATTATTATAAATGCTGTAAAGGAAAAATAAAAACTGTGATGAGAGAATATTAATGAGTGATTGGACTTAGAATGGAAGGATCCCCGAGAGAATGATGACACCCAAGGTGAAGAATGGGTGAAGGGCCTTCGGGGCAGAGAAACAACTACGGGACCAGCCTGGGGCAGAAAGAGCCCAGCAGAAGCAGAGCCTGAAGGAAAGTCAAGGTGTAGAGATGCAATGAGGGAGGGGAGGAGGTGTGGCTACAAGGGGCAGGCAGGTCAGGGCCTGGGAGAACATCTTGGGGGTTCTGGGCTTTATGGTTTGTGCAAGGCCAGCCTCCAAAGGGCCACGAGCAGTGGCGTTCCATAAGCAGGTTTACTTTTTGGAAAGATCACCCTGTGCTCTGTGAGGATCTGCTGGGACTCTAGCAGCCTTGGGCAGCTGCTGAGTTGGCAGTTCCTCATCCACTTAATTGGATCAATGAAGACCATCCAAATTCCTGTGGATGCAAACGTCTGATACTCTCACTATACAGACCCACAAGAATTTTAGGAACTGGCGGCTTAATCCAGTGATTTCTACCTTGGGATGACACACCCCAGAAAGTGCAGAAGACGATTAATTGCAGGATGGAAGGGAAATATTAGGATTTCTATTTTAAAAAATAATAAATAAAAATAAATTAAAAATCTTATTTGTTTCAAAGTATCCACCTTCTTTGTATATT